>NW_006408948.1:167430-169552 GCF_000296735.1 Chrysochloris asiatica | reverse complement strand
TTTTTTCTGAAGCTAGACTATTTCTGGGACTTGCTTAGACAAATAGAATGTGATAGAAGTGACTTGGTGTAACTTCTGAGGTTAGATCTTAAGAGGTCTGCTTCTGCAGACATGGAATGGTTTTTCTTGGATCCCTACTGCCACGCTGTGAAGAAGTCTACAGAGTCCTGTGCAGAGATCTCATGAAGGAGGGCCTCGGCCCCTGGCCAATTGTAGCATCAGAGCTCCCAGACCACAGCCCACACCATCTGCAAACCATATGAGTACCCTCCAACTATTTCAGCATTCTGACACTATGCAGAACAGAAAAAAAAAAAAATCCAGTCAGTCCACAGAATCAAGAGAAATACTAAATTGTTTTTGTTTTAAGTCATTATGTCTTTTGTTATGTAGCAATAGATAACAAAAAATACTTGAGGATAGATTATTTCCTAGTCTTATAATGTAAGTAGCAATTTACAGAAGTCAGGCAAAGAATAATTCTTATCTATTTTGCTGCCTAATTCCTTATACCACAATGGACTTCTGGTGTGGCACTGCCAGTTAAACTGCAAAGTCAGTTTGGGCTGGAAAGGCCAGCAGTTCCAACTTACCAGCTGCTCCTTGGAAACCCTGTACAGGGACTCTGTACAGGGCTGCTATGAGTTGGATCTGACTCGACAGCAGTTAGCAACTATAGCAACACAATGGTAGATAAGATGACAATTTAAAAACATATAAGCATTTTTTTTTTACCAGGGGTCTCCTATTTCTGAGACGACAAATATATACTTGGGTAAGTACTGTTTCTGGAGTTCCAGATCATACATGTTTTGATTTATTCCAAACAAAATTGTTAAAACATGTTGCTGCAATCAGTAGATGACTGTAGACAAGTTTTCTCAGTAATACACTTACCTTAGTCTCACTGTTGTTGTTAAGTGCTATTGAGATGGTCCTGACTCATAGTGACTCAGGGTTTCCAAGGCACAACTGGAGTTTCAACCCCTGACCTTGTGGCTAGCAGTCCAGTTAGAGTGCCTTAAAAATAAAGTCCAATCAAAACAGTGGGTTCTGAAAGGATCTGTTGGGTAGAGAGGTCAGCTCAAAAGGTTATGGTGACTGTTTTGGGGAATTGCAAAGGGAGAATTTTGGTAGATTTTTTCAAAGAACTTAGGATGACCATGGGGGCCTCTTATGAAGATATTTCCAGAAAACTGAAACTGCATTGATGAGAAAAAGTCCAGGGAAGTTAAACTGAGAGATATTTTCCCCATCACAGAAATACACCTGCTCATTCTGAGTGTAGCAAGAATTAGCCTATGAGAAGATTTTGGGAAATGTTACCACACGCATTCCACCTGATCTTGCCCCTTCAGATTTCTTTTGTTCCTGAAACTCAAGGAACACTTAAAAGGAATATGATCTGAGTCCCTCAAGTGTGATGCCCAAACTGCCATTTCGACGTGGTGTAAATCGAAGAGTGCAGATTTCTTCAGGGAAAGGTTAGAGACACAGCGACACTACCTTCAGTGTATAGATCTAGATGAAGAATATGGCAAGAAACAGTAGCTTCACATTTCAATATTTTTATTTAATAGAGTTTTCTATGATTTTGTAGTAGTAATTCTTTGCTTACTTTTGTACGCATAGTATAAATCTAATTCTCTTACCGGTTTTTTTGGGGTTCCCAAAGTTTTTCTTTCAATCTATTACATCAAGCTGACTGGAATAATCCTAAAACCCCTCCCTATGCCACGAGTCACCTAAGGCTCTGGTTGGGTGAGAAATTTGCCCAAGGTCACCAAGTTTTGTGTGAAGTCAAAACGAGAGACCAAGACTTCACATTTTCTGCTTCTTTCCGTTGTATCAATGTTTTTCAGAGTTTTCTCATTGCTGTTTATGCTGGTTACTGTGGTGGCTTTTTAGAGAGTCATTTCTTTTTTGTGTGATGCTGTGGGTTAATGCGCTGGACTGCAAGATTGGTGTGACCTCAAGGTCGGCACTTCAAGTTCACCAGCTGCTTTTCGGAAACACTATACAAGGTCGCTTTGAGTCGGAACAGAGTCAATTGCATTTAACAACAACCGAGTTTATACATGCATTCTTAATCTTTTGTTGTTGTTAAGTTGGTTCTGGCTTA
>NW_006408948.1:152018-163580 GCF_000296735.1 Chrysochloris asiatica | reverse complement strand
TGTGGCCGCTCCGATCCTTCCCCCGCTTGGTCTCACCCCAGATGGTGGCTCCTGGAGCACCTGAGCATCCCGAACTAGAAAGCAATGGGTTTCTTGCTTCTGCCACAAATTCCCCCAGCTGTAAGCCTTCCAACCTTCTAAATATTCCTTTATATGTGGTTCAGAGTTCTGGGACCATCCCCTGAGCTTCCTTGGTCGGGTATTCTGTGTTGTTGCGGAGCTCTTTGCTACACGTCCACCTGATCTGCCATCTTGTTTGTTCTTGTGTAACCAATTTTTAAGCATCTATTTAATTTAGAGTTAAAAAAAATATATAAGTTGGCTATTACATGCAAGAAAGTAATTTTCTACCTTTTAATGATTTTTTAAAAGAAAATTTGGCAATATGCATGTAATTGAAGTTAGATGCTGTTGAGTCAGTTTCAATTCATAGTGATACAATGCATAAGAGAATGAATCACTGCCCTGTCCTGTGCCATCACACAATTGTTGCTATGTTTGAGCCCATTGTTGTAGCCACTATGTCAATCCTTGTCCTTGAGGGTCTTCCTCTTTTTAATTGATCCTCTATTTTTCCAAGTATGATGTCCTTTTGGTTCCTCCTGAAAAATATGTCCAAAGTAAGTAAGATGCATGTAATATGCAGGGTGTTGTTATTAAATGATTTTGAGTCAGTTTCAACTCATAGTGACCCTGTATAGGGTTTCCCAAGCTGAAATCTTTACAGGAGCAAACAGTCTCATCTTTTTCCCAGGAGTACTTTTTTGGTGGTGGTTATGTGCATGGAGTCAGTTGCGACTCATAGTGACCCTGTACAGGGTTTCTGAGGCTGTAAATCTTTACGAGAGCAGAAGCCTCATCTTTCTCCTATGGAACAGCTAGTAGTTCCAAACTATTGACCTTGTGGTTCTCAGCCGATTCGTAACCACTATGCTACCAGAGTTTCTTTTTTAGACAGCATAAAAGACAACTATACACATGGACCTCACCAAGTGGAATACATAGAAATCAAATTTACTACATCTGTCGAAAGAGATGATGGGAAAACTCCATATCATTAGCCAAAACAAGGCTAGGGGCAGATTGTGAAACAGACCATCAATTGGTCAGATACAATTTCAGACTGAAGTTGAAGAAAATGAAAACAAGTCCATGAGATTCAAAATATGACCTTGAATATATACCACCTGAACTTAGAGAATCATCTGAAGAACAGATTTGATACATTAGACACTAAAGACCAAAGACCAGAAGAGTTGTGGGATGACATCAAGAACAGCATACTTGAAGAAAGCAAAAAGTCAATAAGAAGACAAGAAAGAAGGAAAAGGTCAAAATGGATGTCAGAAGAGACTCTGAAACTTGTTCTCCAGTGTAGAGATGCAAAAGCAAATGGAAGAAATGAGGAGGTCCAAGAGCTGAACAGAAAATTTCAAAGGTCAGCTTCAGAAGGTAAAATCAAATATCCAGTATTATAATGGAGTTAGAAAAGCAAAAGGGAAGAACACGGTCAGCATTTCTCAAGCTGGGGGAATTGAAGAAAAAATTCAAACCTCGACTTTGGTTATAGAAGGATTCCCTGGGCAAATTATTGAATGATACAGAAAGCATCAAAAGGAGATGGAAAGAATACACAGCATCACTGTAAAAAAAAAAAAAAGGAACTGGTTGATGTTCAACCAATTCAAGAGGTAGCATATAATTAAGAGCAAATGACCCTGAAGGAAGAAATCCAAGGTGCATTGAAGGCATTGGCAAAGAACAAGGCACTAGGAATTACTGGAATACAAATAGAAATCTTTCAAGAACGTGAGGTGGCACTGGAGGCACTCACTTATCTATGCCAAGAAATTTACAAGACAGCTGCTTGGCCAACTGATTGGAAGAGAGCTGTATAATTTGTGTCCATTCAAAGGAGGTGACCCAATGGAATGCAGAAATCATCGGACAATATCTTTGATATCCATGCGAGTAAAGTTTTACTAAAGATAATACAGAAATGGCTGCAACCGTACATTGACAGAATTTCCAGAGATTCAAGTCAAGTTCAGAAGAGGACATGGAATGAAGGATATAATTGCTGACATCAGATGACTTTTGGATGAAAGCCGAGAATACCAGAAAGATTTTTACCTGTGCTCTAATGACTATGTAAAGGCTTTTTTTGACTGTGTGGATCATGGACAAGCTATGGACAATATTGTGAAGTATGAGTATTCTGGAACACTTAATTGTGCTTATGAGGAACCTGTACATTGACCAAGAGGCAGTTGTTTAAACAGAACAAGGAAACATTGAATGGTTTCAAATTAGGAAAGATGTGTGACAGGGTTGCATTTCACTATACTTATTTCAACCTGTATGGTGAACAAATAATCCGAGAAGCTGGGTTCTATGAAGAAAAGCTTGGCATCAGGATTGGAGGAAGACTCAGTAACAACTTGCGATATGCAGATGATACAACCTTGCTTGCTGAAAGTGAAGAGGACTTAAAACATTTACTGATGAAGATCAAAGACCATAGCCTTTGGTATGGATTGCATCTCAATGTAAAGAAAATAAAAATCCTCACCACTGGACCAATAAACAACATTCTTATCAATAAAGAAAAGATTGAAGTTGTCAAGGACTTCATTTTTCTTGGATCAACCATCAACACTCATGGAAGCAGCAGTCAAGAAATCAAACGACGTACTGCATTAGGCAAATCTGCTGCACAAGACCTTTTAAAATTGTAGAAGAGCAAAGATGTCAGCTTGAGGACGAAGGTGAACCTAACTCAAGCCATGGTATTTTCAATAACCTCATTAACATGTGAATGTTGGACAGTGAATAAGGAAGACCATAGAAGAATTGATGCATTTGAGTTATGGTGGTGTAGGAGAATATTGAAAGTACCATGGATGGTTAAAAGAACCAACAGATCTGTGTTGGATGAAGTACAGCCAGAGTACTCCTTGGAAGTCAGATGACCAGATTTCTTGTTTCATACTTTGGACATATTGTTAGGAGAGACCAATCCCTGGAGAAGGATATCATGTTTGATAAGGTGGAGGAACAGAGAAAAAGAGGAAGACCCTCAGTGGGATGGATTGGCCAAGTGGCAACATCAATGGACTTAAGCGTAGCAATGATTGTGAGGTTGGCCCAGGACTGGGCAGTGTTTCATTCTGTTGTGCATAGATAGGATCACTATACGTCAGTACCAACTCGATGGCACCCACCAACAAGAAGAAGAACAGCTGGTGGGTTTGAACCACTGACATTGTAGTTAGCAGTCCAGTGCTTATTCTACAACACCACACCAGGATTCCTGCAATTGTTGTTGTTGTTAAGTGCCGTCGAGTCAGTTCCAACCTATAGCGACCCTGAACAGGGTTTCAGAGGCTGTAAATATTTATGGGAGCAGAAAGCCTCATCTTTCTCCCTCAGAGCACCTGGTAGTTTCAAACTGCTGAACTTGTGGTTCACAGCCCAATTCGTAACCACTATGCTACCAGAGCTCCTTAGGACTCCTGCAATAGCAATACACAATTCCTTGTCTTCTGATAACAGGTGGCTTCTACTGGCTGGTTTTAATTTCACTAGAAAATTTAGAAATGTGGATTTCATATGTCAGTAACACTGATTGCTCCTTTAAGTATCTGAGAAAATAGTGAGGATGGAGTGGGGGTGGTAGAATGAGACAAATGGAGTAGGAAATAAGGATCCTGAAACAGGGCTTGAGAAATGTTCTTTATTCACGCAAGACCAAATGTGTATTTACTGAAAACAACACATGGAGAGGATGGGAAGCTAGAACTTGCTTTGTTAAGCTAAAGCTTGGGAAATATTGTAATTAAAAAGATCCACCTGGTATGTTCAAAGGAGACTATAAAAGCCTATTGAGCAGCAACTAATTTCTGTTCTCTGGAGATTAGTTTGCACCTATGAACATAGCTGGGTTGGATCAATGGCACCCGAATCCAGCCACACTTTGTAGACAAAGCAGTCATAGTTGCAAGCCTTGGGAATAATCAGATATAATACCAGACACCAAAGGAAGCTCAGACAAATTAAAGAGTTACATAAAAAAATGTAGCAGAAAATATAATTGAATGTTTATCATATCTCCAGAAATATGCTAGTTCTTTAAGCAAGGAAGGGATAAGGAAAAAAAAAAAAAAAATCAAAGATAAAGACGGACAGATTGAACTACTAAAAAAACATATACTTCTGAATCAACTCAAAAAATGAAAATTACAATTAAACCAGACTTAGCAATATTTGTAGCAAATATGACTTTATATGGTTAATATCAGTGTCACATACAGAGGCTATGTGACAGTGATACTATGTGAAGTCATATTTGCTATAAACATTTCTAAGTCCTGATGTGGTGCTGTAGGATAAACACCTGACTGTGAACTACAAAGTTATTGGTTCAAACCAACCAGCTGCTCCTCAGAAACACTCTGTAAGGTTGTTATGAGTCAGATTCAACTGAATGGCACTTAACAACAGAGGTCAAACAAGTTGGTAAGAATAACTCTAAGACCTCAAAAGATAATAGGGAAGTAACATGACTAAAGAATTCACATAAGAATAAGTAAGATTGATAAGCAAGCATTTGTTGTTGTTGCTAAGTGCCATCGTATTGGTTCCAACCCATAGAGATCCTGTTTAGGGTTTCCAAGGAGCAGCTGGTGAACTTGAACTGCTGTCCTTGTGGTTCAAACTGACTTTGCAATCCAGTGCATTAACCCAGAGCACCGCACCAGCATAAGTAAGACTATTTTACCTTGTTAGGAATCAGAGAAAGGAAATAAATGGGGTACAATTCTATAGCTATTAAACTAGCAAGGATTTTTAAAGGTTCATGATACTTAGGGCTATTGACTTTACAGTGACTTTCCTCTATTGCTTCTTGCTTTGGAAGCAAGATAATGATATAGATAAAGTGGCATTAAAAGGTTTATATCCTTTAACCTAGAAAATGAAAACTCAAGTATTGAGGCAAAATGCTATGTGTAAAACCAAATATAATGATAATCATCACCATCATCATCATAGGGAATATTAGGACTAAGTATAGTGATAACACCTACATATACAATAGCTAAGGGAATGTGGTGGCTCTATATATTAAGCACTGGACTATGAACTACAAGGTCGTTGGTTTGAGCCCATACTCTGGGAGAAAGTTTAGGTTTTATGCTCCTGCAAATACGTACAGTACCGGAAGCCCTATACAGGGTCACTATGAGTCAGAGTGGACTCAACAGCACTTAACAACTACAACATAGAGTGGTTAAGGAGCCCTGGTGGCACGGTGGTTAAACGTTTGACTGATAACTGAGAGGCTAGAAGTTCAAACCCAACAGTGGCTTTGAGGGAGAAAGCTGTGGTAGTTTGCTTCTATAAAGACGGAAAGACTTGGAAACCCTGTGAAGCAGTTCGCCTCTATTCTACAGGGTCACTGGAGCTTGGAATCAGTTCGACAGCAATGGATTTGGTTTTGTTTTGGTTTATAGAGTGGTTGTGATGACTGGAAATAGCACAAGAAGGGGCACCCAGAAGGTGGTCAGTGCTTATTAGCATATTGGAGTGTCATTGAACAATGAAGACGTCAGTGTATTGAGTTTATTCAATTCAACTGCTCCAAACACAACTGTAATCTCCCCACAGGCCACCTTCCTCTTCCAACAATGTTGAGATAATGAGGTTTTATTCGTAAGAAGTGAGAAAGAGTTTGCCTAGCAGTGTAGAGGGGTTCTGGTGTGGCGCTGTAGGATAAGCACTGGATTGCTAACTATAAGGTCTGTAGTTCAAACCCACCAGTTGCTTCTAGTAAACCCAATACAATTTAGAATACAATTATTGTACAGGATCGCCGTGAGTTGGAACCAACTCAATGGCACTTAACAGCAGCAACAAGCAGTACAAAGAATAAAGTGTACAGGTGATCAAAAGGTCCAGTACCAATGTGGCAGGTTACGTTTTTCCAAAATGGCTGTAGTAATTTCGTTCATTCCCCAAGTTATTTTAGAATGTGACCTCAACACTCTTCCCATCGACAGGTATGATCTATATCCTTTACCTCTTGAATTGGGGCAGTTTCCTTTTGATCTGAGGAAATCCTGGTGTGGCACTGCAGGATAATGCACTTTACTGCAAGGTTGGCAGTTCAAACCCACTAGCTTCTCCTCAGAAACCCTAGACAGGGTTGCTATGAACCAGAACTGACTCAATGTCACTTAATAATAACAGCAACAACGATGAGGCAGACGTGAGGTGATGTAATTTCCAATACCAAGTTATAAAAAGTAATGCAACTTTTTCCTTCTCCAGTAGAACACCTGCCCTTGGAGACTTGGGCTGCCATGTAAATAGTGCTATACCCTGAGGCCACCATGCTGTAAGGAACCCCAAGGAGGCTTTTATATAGTGACCTTATGGAGAGATCTTGAGATTACATAGCAAGAGATGCTTGGCAAGGTACCACTCCACACCCCACCCCACTGCTTCAGAACTCCTGTCTCTCCAGCTCTAGTCCCTGCAACTGCATGAGTGACCTGGAGCTAGAACAATCCAGATGACAGTTTCTCATACTCCTGGTTCACAGATTCTATGAGAGACAACGAAATTATTGCTGATGCTTACATCTCCTAAATTTCATAACCGGGTCAGAATATTCAGTGAGTACTTGGATGAAGATTTTGCTTCTATACTGTTTCTCAGCATTCAAACAGTGCTTTGCTGACTAGGATGACGTATCTGGACTATCCCAAGAAAATAGGGAATGCGTTGGATCCATAGAATAAGTTCTGGTGTGTGAATCACAAGGTCTGCGGTTTGAGCCTACCAGTTACTCCATGGGAGAAAGATGAAGCTTTCAGTTCACGCAAAGATTTAAAACCTTGGAAACCCTATACAGGGTCCCTATAAGTCAGAACCCACTCCACAGCACTTAACAACAATAACAACAACAACCCAAGGAAACAGCCCGATCTGTTCTTGAATTTCCCAGCATCAGCTTTTTGACTTCATGGTCCCAATGATGGCTTTTAGTATTAATTCTTTCCCCCATTTCTTTGTTGGTTATCTTCCCACATCCTATTTATCTTGCTACCCTCTTCATACCCTTTTTCCTTTATTTTCCACAAGGAAAAAACACACCAACAAGCACCCTTATTCTATTATTTTCTTTCACAATAGATTTTGATGGCAACTGAAAAGTGGATCCCCCCGCCCCCCAGGTTCCTGCTGTTGTTTTAGTTGTATCAAGTCAGCTACAACTCATGGAGACCTCATGAAAACAAACAAATAAAAAACAACTTTCAATAAGTAGGAGAAATAAGGTATGGTGATGTGGGTTAATTCTCTGGACTGCAAAACCCTAAACAGGGTTGTTCTGAGTTGGAACCAACTCGAAGGCATTTAACAACAACAACACAAAAGCACCTGAGCAAGGGAGGCAAACAAAACAGTTATTTCCTGTTAAAACGGATTGACATTAATAGGCTGCCATATTAGCTGTTGTTGTTCTATATCACCACTTTGGCCTGGGTGAGGGAACCCTAGTCTTCCTGGTATCCTTTGCCCCATGTATGAACATACACTCCTTAATTCTTCCCGGCTCCCAGGGGCAAGGCTGTTTCACGATGATTGTAGGGTAATAGAAGAAACGGAGTGCAGTGGGGAAAATAGCTGACACCGCAGTACACAGACCCGGTGCCTAAGGTTTCTTTCTGAGTTGGTGTCAGGCCTCCTCTTCTGTCCCCTCATGGCAAGGGCAGCCCCTCACAATGCTAGGACACTTCAGGGACTGCCAAGTCATGGGAGGGGAAAAATGATTCAGGTGGCCTGCAGATACGAGGAAACTTGCTTATTACTCTCCCTTCTTGCTTGTTTTTTCATATCTATGTCTTTCATCCTAATTTTTTTTTTATCTCAGGCTTCAACTTTCCAGGAAGACTGAGAGTAGAAAATGAATTCCCTAAGGGAAACTCCACCCTTCACTACAAGGAGTGGTCTGGTCTAATGGTCCCAATCAATCAATCATTGACACTGTAGCTTTGGTCTGGGTTATTAACCCTCTCTCTGTAGGTAGGAATGAGCCAGGGTCAGTCCATTTCCTTTTCTGTTTCTTCTCACCAGAGTTCAGAGTCGTGATGATATCAGCCATGATGCTTTTCATGTCAAACACAGACATACACAAAGGGAGAGTTCGGGTGGATATTGTGGTAGGCTAAATAACGGCCCGCTAATATGTCCAAATTACTCTTTAGAATCTATGGCTTTTATCTAATATGGCAAAAGTAATTTTGTAGGTATGATTAAATTAAAGATCTTGAAATGGAAAAAAAAGTTATTCTGTATTATCTAGGTGGACCTTAAATGTAATCACAAATGTCTCTATGAGAGAGAATAACAGGAAGATTTGACATAGAAGAGAAGAAAACAATGTGATCACAGTGGCAGAAATTGGAATGATGGGGCCACAATGTCCAAGAATTCCAGTAGTCACCAGAAACTGAAAGAGTCAAGGAATGGATTCTCCTTTAACCTCTCCAGAGGAAATGTGGCCCTGATGATGCCTTGACTTTAGCCTTGACAAACTTATTTTAGATTGCTTACTTTCGGAAGTATAAGGGCATACATTCTATGGTTTTAAGTCACCAAGTTTGTGGCAATTAATTACAGCGATCACAGGAAACTAGCACAGATACATGGTAGAGTGATATTTTACTCAGAGCTTAGGTTTTTTAGCCAAAATTTAACACAACAAAACAAAACTACTAATCCTTAAATCCTTTAAGCAAATGTAACATTGGAGATCAACACTGCAGGTTTTCCTTCCAGCTCTGAAATAGTGTTGTTTCTTCAGTTGAGATACCAGATGAAGTAGTTGGCTGTGTTTAGAGGCCATGTTTCAGGAAAAATGCCCACTGGCATTGCTCACAGAAGTACTTAGAAACCAAATCCCACTGAAGGAACTGCACATTCACATTGCCCATCTCATACTCATTTGAGGCAATAGGTACTCTTTAAATGGAATGATGGACAAAATTGCTCACGTGACTTAAATTGCTCCTTATTTCTTTCTCAGTATAGTTGAATTTGCTTAAGCTTTCAGTGCAACTTAAAGTTCTTCCTTCAATGCTGTTGGATCTTATCTTAAACTACCTTCTGAAATGATTGAACATTGATCAATTTTTTTTTTTGTTGTTGTTACAGTGAACATGTACATTCCTTTCATTTTTTAAAGAAGTTTTTATTGTGAATTGAGTGAAACTATACAGGGCCGATCATCAGTTTTACATTTAACAAATCATATACCTTGCTTCATTACAATGATTACAATCCCTTCCATGTACCATCAGATAGCAGTATTTCTCTCTATTCTCTTTAGCGCTTTTTTTTTTAAACAAGCCCTCAGGCATATATAATAATTTACATCACCAAAGGGCACATTCTGCAAGTCTGCCTCTGGCCACCAGTTCTTAGTCCCTCTTTCCCCATGAATCTAGAGTCCTCAGCTGCTCCCTCTCTCCATGTCCCTATCTCTGCCTCCATCTCTGTTGCCACTGCTTCTCTGGATAAGGTCTTGCATTCGGCTTGTGCTCTTCTCTCTTGATGGTCTTAGAGTCCTTTGTTTCTGGACTGTACAGTTAACTACTCCCCTGTTTTTGTTACAAAACTTCTACCTTTACAATTGTGATAGTCACAATTAGTCATGATAACTATTACTCACTATTGAATCATAAGAATCTTATCCCGATCTCTTTTAACCAGACCCATCTAGACAAGATGAAAACTACTCAGTGGGGACTTTTTCCTTCCATCTTCTCTTGATGCTTCCTGCACCATTTAATATTTTGCCTATAGAATCCTTCAATATTGCAAGTCTAGGCTTGACATTTTTCTTCAGTTCTTTTAGCTTCAGAAATGCTGAGCATGTTCTTTGCACATTTTATTATACTATTATACTTTACTTTGTTTTCTCCAGTCAAACTAGAGAGGGTAACATGTCCTTTGCAACATAAAAGCTTTGTGTTGGGAACCTTCCTAGACCTTGTCCCCTATGAGCTTCTTTGTATCCTTTATGGCATTATGAATCTGAAATCCTAGTATGTAATCCATGGGTTTTATGAGTCATTCTAGCAAATTATTGAACCTGAAGGCAAAGGTGAACTAGCAGGTCAGGAAACGAACATATCATGAGGATTCCTGACTTTTGGCTGTCGTCCTAAAAAGATAGCAAGAAAGCAGCCCTGAATTTGTGGTCAGCATGTTAGAAGTTTGGGGGGTCAGGTAGGCTCCACAGACTTGCATCTGGCATTTGCCTATTTGGCATTCTGAAAGACACTGCCTTTTAAAAAGACTTTTTATTGTGAATTGGATGAATGTTTACAGAGAGGATCAATTTTCCATTCAACAATTCAGACTCATTTTGTTTCATCTAATTGACTGCAATTCCCACAATGTAACATCATTTATTCCACATATTCCCTGTGTTTCCAGTTTCTATTCCCCCTCTTTTTCTAATGCTTCTGAACTTCGGCCTTGTCTAAGCGCTGCCCTTTATGACAAGTGGTTGATTATTTATTCTAAGGGGTGCATACCTCTTTAATGTCATTGTTCCCCTTACAGACCTGTCTATTGTTTGGCTGATGATTGGGCCAAGAGGGTGAGCAAATTTTCAGACCCGGAGGGTGTGTAAGGGCCAAAGTCTGGGGGGTTCTACCAATCTCTATTTGACTAGTAAGCCTGGTTTTTTTTTTTTTCCAAATGATTTTTTGTTCCACATTTTTCTCCCACTCTATCCAGGATATTCTATATTCTAATGTGATCCCTTTCAGAGTAGTTGGCAGTGGTAGCCAGGCAACATCCAATTCTGGTCTCAGGGTCATGGAAACTCATGTATGTGTAATTCATTAGTCCATTTGACTAATTGTTTCCATGTATTTTCAATGTTCATTACTCTTCTTTCCTCCAGAGAGAGAGAATGAGACCAACAGTTGCGATTTAGATGGTTGCTCATGAGTTTTGAAGACCTCAGCTGCTACTCACCAAAGTGGATGTAGAGCATTGCTTTTGTGGACTGTGTTATGCTACTTGACTTTGGTAGGACAGTGTTCCTTTAACTCGCGAGTTCTGACCTAGCTTCAGGTGGCTAGGGTTCAGAAAGAGCAAATGCTAAGGAGGTGGCTGGTGATGAGGTGGGGAAGTGGGAAAGTGGGGACTAGAGCAATCACCACATTTTGAGGAGTGGATTCATGCAGATCCTTTGTACTCAGCAGCTAATTCTCTATAGGGAGTCCTGGTGTGGCACTGTAGGATAAGCACTGAACTTCAAGGTTGGTTCAAACTCACCAGTTGCTCCTTGGAAACCCTATATAGGTTGGCTATGAGTTGGCACCAGCTAGACGACACTTTACTATGGTTTACTATGCAGGGAATGACAAATTGAAAAGGAATGATGTTGCATTCATCATCAAAAAGAACATATCCAGATCAGTCATGAGGTACAATGCTGTAAGTGATAGGATAATATCCATGCGCCTACAGGGAAGCCCA
>NW_006408948.1:148761-149493 GCF_000296735.1 Chrysochloris asiatica | reverse complement strand
AACAACAACAACAACAAAATGGCATTTGACGACAACAACAACTTTCTATAGACTCATCACATACCACACTACCACAACCCACTGCGTAAGTCAACTCTAATTTATAGTAATCCCACAGAATACAGTAGAATTCCTCTATATGGTTTAGAGGCTATAAATCTTTTTGGAAGCAAACAACCCCATTTTTCTCCCAAGGAGCAACTGGTGAGTTCAGATCGCCGGCCCATTGTGCCACTAGGGTTCCTTCATCACATACCAGATGGCTAAGGAACTTCACTAAATCACAGAGCAGATAATTGGCAGAACTGGGAGTTGAATTCAGATACACTGACACCAGAACCGTTGCTCTAAAGTCACTATATTATTCTTTCTTAGGAAATTAGCTGAAGATACGTTATGTTCTCACCATGGAACAAAATGTTAGAAGTGTTTAGATTAGGATGTTGGAATTATTAGTGATTAGTAGAATAGAGTAGAACTGTTCTACTTTTGTTTCATAAACATGTTTGTATTTTTTATTAATTTCATTCCACTATTATTATGACTTCAGAAAAGACCACAGATTACCTTTATAATCAGAAAACCCAGCAAATTTAATATGCTTCCACTCTGGAAAAATGCATAATTCAAAGTTGTATTTATGTTGTTGTTGTTGTTGTTGTTGTCAGGTGCCATCGAGTCGGAACCGACTCATAGCGACCCCATGCACAGCAGAACGAAACAATGTCCCAT
>NW_006408948.1:146005-147661 GCF_000296735.1 Chrysochloris asiatica | reverse complement strand
CCCACAACAACCATGTATAGGGTTTCAAGGAAAGACTGGTGAGCTTGAATTGCCAACCATGTGGTTCAAACTGACTTTAAGGTATGGCGCATTAACTCACAGCCCTATAGAGGAAGATAAAACTAGAAGGGGTTATTGAAAAATTGTATTTATTGTGCTGTTGACTGATCATATTAGAGAATAGGAAAAGAAGTTTCTAGAAAATACACAGATAATTGTAGGCACAGATCATTACAGGGATGTAATTGTAATATTTCCACACTTGGACCTTTTGGCATTGGTTTCAAAATATGTTGTTGTTGTTAGGTGCCATCGAGTTGATACTGATGGATAATGACCCTATGCACAACAGAATGAAACACTGTCCTATCCCTCGGCTAACTTCACAATTGTTCCCATGTTTGAGCCCATTGATGTTACCACTTTGCCAATCCATCTCCCTGGGGATCTTCCTCTTTCTCTGACCTTTCACCTTACCAAACATGATATCCTTCTCCAGTGACTGGTCCCTCCTGACAATATGTCTGAAGTATGAGAGATGAAGTCTGGTCATCCTGGCCACCAAGGAACACTCTGGCTGTACCTTATGCAACACAGATCTATGTTCTTTTGGTAGCCCATGGCATTTTCAATATTCTCCTGAAACACTATAATTCAAATGCATCAATTCTTCTATGATCTTCCTTATTCACTGTCCAACCTTCACATTCATGTGAGGTTATTGAAAATACCATGGCTTGGGTCAGGCACACTTTAGTCTTCAAGCTGACATCTTTACTCTCCAACACTTGAAAAAGGTCTTGTGCAGCAGATTTGCCTAATGCACTATGTTGTTTGATTTCTTGACTGCTGCTTCCATGAGTGTTGATGGTTGATTCAAGAAAAATGAAGTCTTTGACAACTTCAATCTTTTCTCCATTGATAAGAATGTTGTTTATTGGTCCAGTGGTTAGGATTTTTGTTTTCTTTACATTGAGATGCAATCCACACCAAAGGCTGTGCTCTTTGATCTTCATCAGTAAGTCTTCTTCATTTTCAGCAAGCAAGATTGTATCATCTGCATATCATAGGTTGTTAATAAGTTTTCCTCCAATCCTGATGCCATGTTTTTCTTCATATAACCCAGCTTTTTTTTGCTCAACGTACAGGTTGAATAAGTATAGTGAAAGAATATAACCCTGTGACACAGCTTTCCCAATTTGAAACCAGTTTTCCCTTGTTCTGTTTGAACAACTGTCTCTTGGTCTATGTACAGGTTCCTCACAAGCACAATTAAGTGTTCTGGAATACTCAAACTTTACAGTGTTGCCCATAGCTTGTCATGATCCACAGAATCGAAGGTCTTTGTGTAGTCAATAAAACACAGGTAAAAATTTTTATGGTATTCTCTGCTTTTAGCCAAAATCTACCTGATGTCAGCAATGATATCCCTCATTCCACGTCCTCTTTTGAATCCAATTTGAACCTCTGGAAGTTCTCTGTCAATGTATGGTTGCATCATTTCTGTATCACCTTTAGAAAACTTGGCTCACATGTGATATCAAAGATATTGTCTGATGATTTTCACATTCTGTTGGGTCACTTCTCTTTAAAATGGGCACAAATATGGATCTCTTCCAATCAATTGGCCAGATAGCTGTCTTCCAAATTTCTTGG
>NW_006408948.1:136124-139705 GCF_000296735.1 Chrysochloris asiatica | reverse complement strand
GTGGATTGGCTAAGTGTCAGCATCAATGGACTCAAGCTTGGCAACAGTAGTGAGGTTGGCCCAGGATCGGGCAGTGTTTCATTCTGTTGTGCATAAGGTTGCTATGGGTCGGTACTGACTCGATGGCACATAACAACAACAAGAACAACAAATTGTAGAACATAGAAAAAGATGGGAAACTCACAAATATATATATTTGACACAACCATAATCCTCATACCAAAACCAGGTAAAGACATCACTAAAAAAAAAAAAATTATAGACCAATATTTCTCATGATCGTAGGAGCAAAAATTCTCAGCAAAATCCTAACCAAAAGAACTCAGCAACATATGAAAAAGAAACAAACAAAAAACATCATGACCAAGTGGGATTCATATCAGGGATGCAAAGATGATTCAATATTAGAAAAACAATCAATGTAATCTACCATATCAATAAAACAAAGGAAAAGAACCACATGATCATATCAATTGATGCAGAGAAGGCATTTGACAAAATCCAACTTCCACTCCTGATAAAAACACTCAACAAAGTAGAAATTGAAGGGAAGTTCCTCAACATAATTAAGAGTACATACACAAATTCAACAGCCAACCTTATGCTCAATGGTGAGAAACTGAAAGCATTCCATTTGTGAACAGTAACCAGACAAGGGTGCCCTTTATCACCACTGCTATTCAATATTATGTTGGAAATTTTAATCAGCGCTAAAAGGCAAGAAAGAAAACTAAAGACATCCAAATTGGTAAAGAAAAAGTAAAACTCTATTTGCAGATTATATGATCATATACACAGACTCAGCAAGAAAATTATTGGAACTCATTGAAAAATTTAGCAAGGTGGTAGGGTACAATATCAATATACAAAAATCAGTTGGAGCGCTCTCTTGGGTCCTTGCTTACAAGATGACAAAGAAAAGAAGAAACAATGGTAGTGCTAAAAAGGGCTGTAGCCATGCAGCTTATTCGCTGGACGAACTGCTCCCGCTGCATGACCAAAGACAAAGCCATTAAGAAGTCTGTAATTTGAAACACTCTAGAGGCCATAGCAGTCAGGGATATTTCTGAAGCGAGTGACTTCGATGCATATGTGCTTCCCAAGTTGTATGTGAAAATATATCATTGTGTGAACTGTGCCATTCACAGCAAGGTGGTCAGGAACCGTTCTGGTGAAGCTCGAAGGACTGAACACCCCCACCCTGATTTAGACCTGCAGGTGATGCCACACAACTGCCACCAAAGCCCATGTAAAGAATTGAGCCCTTAATAGGTTGATGTAAAACTAACCTGCAAGAAAACAAATGAAAATTACAACAACAACAAAAAAGTTGGATTCCTCTATACTAATAAAGACAACTCTGGAAAGGAAGTTAGGAAAATAATACCACTTACAGTAGCTACCTAGAAGATGAAATACATAGGAATAAATATAACTAGAGAAACAAAAGACCTATGCAAGGAAAGCTATAAAACACAGACTTACAGAAATAATAGAATATATCATCCCTCATGCATATGAAGACTTAACATTGTGTGTGTATCTACCTTTCTATCTCTCTACCTCTCACTCTCTCTCTTTATCTATCTATCTATCTATCTATCTATCTATCTATCTATCTATCTATCTATCTATCTATCTATCTAATCCAGATGTCACCATCATTCTTTAAAGAGATGGAAAAAATAATCACTCTATATGGAAAGAGACCTTGGATAAAGAAAGCACTGCTTAAGAAGAACAAAATTTGAGGCCTCTCACTTCCTGATTTCAAAATGTACTACACACAGCTACAGTGGCTGAAACAGTCTGATATGGGTACAATGAATGATACATAGATTAAGGGAACAGAATTGAGAACCCAGAAGTAAATCCATCCACATACTGATCTTTGACAAAGGGCCAAAACACATTAAGGAGATGAGATAGTCTCTTCAACAAATGGTGCTGGCAAAACTGGAAATTCACTTACAGAAGGATGAAACAAGATCTATATCTCACACCATATACAAAACCAAATTCAACATGGATTGAAGACTTAAATGTAAAACCTACAACTATAAAAATCATCAATGAAAAATGGAACCAACTTAGAGGCTCTAAATGGCATAAGTATACTATTAAACATTACTAAAAACACACAAGCAGCAGAAGATAAAAATAGATGACTGGGACCTCTTAAAAATTATACCTTTTTGTGCATCAAAAGATTTTGCCAAAAGAATAAAACGGGAGCCAACAGACGGGGAAATTTTTTGTTTTGTAATGACATGTCAGACAAGGGACTAATCTCTAAAATTTATAAAAATCTTTAAAACCTCTGCAAGTAAAAAACAACTCAATTAAAAAATGAACCCAGAGCCCATTTCTCAGAAGAGTGTTTTCAATGAATAAAATAAAATAAAATAAAATACATGGGGTTGCAAAAAAAAAAAGAGAACCCAGAAACCCAGAGCATGAACAGACACTTCACCAAAGAAGGCATTCAGGCAATCAACAAACATATGAAGAAATGCTTGTGATCATTACATTAGTCATTGTTGTTGTTAGGTGCCTTCAAGTCGGTTCTGACCCATAGAGGCCTGATGCACAACAAAATGAACAACAGTCCTGCACAAATTTCACAATCTTTGTTATGTTTAAGTCCATTGCTGCTACCACTGTGTCAATCCATCTCATTTGGGGTCTCCCTCTTTTCCTCTGACCCTCTACTCCACTAAGCATTATGTCCTTCTCCAGGAACTGGTCTCTCCTGATATTATGTCAGAAGTATGAGAGACAAAGTATGGTCATCTTGGCTTTTAAGAAGCATTCTGGTTGTATTTATTCCAACACAGATTTGTTTTTTCTTCTGGCAGTCCATGGTACTTTTAATATTCTTCTCTAATATCATAACTCAAAATCATCAATTATTCTACCATTTTCTTTAGTCGCTGTCCAACTTTCACATGCATATCCAGCGCTGCATCAGTTTGCCCAAAAATTTCAGTATGTATTCCATCAATTCCCAGAGTCTTGTTCTTTGTCATTGCTTTTGGCGCACCTTGAATTTCTTCCTTCTATACCATGGACTTTTGGTCATATGCTACGTCTTGAACTGGTTGAACTTTGGCCATTTCTTTTTCATAGAGTGACTCTGTGTATTCCTTCCATCTTCTTTTGATGCTTTCTGCATCATTCAATATTTTTCCCATAGAATCCTTCTACATCATTCAATATTTTGCCTTTGAAACCTTGCCCATTATTGTAAGTCGAGGCTTGCATTTTTTTCCTCAGCTCTTTCAGCATGTGAAATGCTGAGTGTGTTCTTTCCGTCCTGTTTTCTAACTCCAGGTCTTTGCACATTTCATTATAATATTTGACATTTTCTTCTCAAGCTGCCCTTTGAAATTTTCTGTTCAGCTCTTTTGCTTCCTCATTTCTTCCATTTGCTTTAGCATCTCTACATCGGAGAGCAAGAAGTTCTAGTAGTGTAGTGGTTACAAGTCAGGATGCTAACCTCAAGGTCAGTAGTTCAAAACTACCAGCTGTTCCATGGGAGAAAGATGAGACTTTCTGCTCCATAAAGATTTAAGGCCTCG
>NW_006408948.1:127825-130813 GCF_000296735.1 Chrysochloris asiatica | reverse complement strand
TTTCTGGATTCTCCTGCAAATTCCCCAGCTATAAACCCTCCGAACCTCCAAACACACCTTTATATTTGTTACAGAGTTCCAACACCATCTCATGAGTCCTCTTGGCCCAATATTCCGTGTTGTTGTTGACCGAGTTCCTCACTACACGTCTACCCTATCTGCCATCTTGAAGGTGGAAGGCCTGGTAGTGTAGTGGTTAAAAATCTGGCTGCGAACCCTGTGGTCAGCAGCTTAAATCCACTAGGCCCTCCACGTGAGAGAGATTAGGTTTTTGGTTAAACAGCCTTGTGGCCCAGTATTCCGTGTTGTTGTTGTTGGAGCTCCTCACTATATGTTTCGCTGCTGTTCGAAGTTCTTGCTGCTATGTAGAAGGTGAGAATTCTACCACTCAACCATCGCAGAGTGTAGACCAGCTTGATGCTAAGAAAGAAAAAGTCAGGAAGTAACTGGATGCATGAGCTCCTGTGAGTACTGCAATGGAAAGGGGATATGTCCAGCTACCCTTGGTGGGGTCCCGGTCTCTGCTCTCATGAACTTCTACTGCTGCCCCTCCCACACGCTCCCCTCCCACACTCTTTCAGGTTGGGAGCTCAGCCTTCTGTTTCTCTCTATTTCCAAATGGTGCCCAATACACTGAACTGCACACACAGGGGTTATCCAGTGAGGACAGAATGCTGTTGCTCTGAGATCTCCCCCAAAGGGAGGAATTTCTAGTCACACCTCTCTGCTCAAGATTAGAGCCTTGGAATTAGGAAAATAAATCATTTAAAAATGGAATCATAGAGAGCATTTGGCTTTAATTCTCAAGAGAAGTGAAATAACAAGAACTCATGGAAGGTATTAAAGGGAAATTCCTGTAGTGTTGATTTGTTGGTTCTTGGCGAACCCTTGCTTTTGGAATTACCCCAAGGTAAACTTTTAAGTCATTTTCTATTTGTAGAATTCTGTCATAGCTCATGTTTGGCTTCTCCAAATGTGCTTTCTTTTGCTGATAAAACAGTCAGTAAGATATAACTAAAGAAAATAAACATCTGACCAGAATTACTATAATGTGCTTGTAATAAAAGGACATGTTTTAAAAATAGTGTGCATTAAAATTTAAGTTTCCTAAAGCAGCTTTTCCAAGATAACAAAACATAATTTTCAGAGTTGTGACTGAAGAGACAATGTCTGGCTGGAGATCTCTCTCTCTCTTTTGGTTTAATGTGGAATAATTCTATATACTTCAAGGCCAAATTTGCTTTACTTAGCTTAATTGTCAGTTAGATGAATGGAAAATAGCATGTTACTAATTCCAATTTATTTTGCTTTGCTATAGTCACATCCATGCAAATGTAAAAAAAAAACAAAACAAAACACAAAACAGGTCAGACTATGATCTCACAACTTTGTCTTTTTTATTATTCATATTATGTGATAATTGCTAACATTTAGTAAACAGCCAAACTGAATTACAAATAAAATACACACTGGGCATTTTTTTTCTCATAAAAGGAATTATGAAGTCCAGTATAATTACAGAGAATCAAAACGACATACTTGTATGGTTAATTTTTTCATTTTCTGTGGAGAAATACCGTATATAATGAAACCTTTGTAAACAGGTTTAGTGCATTGATTCTGTTTCACTCAAAATTATTAGTTTTAAAAAATCTCATTGCCCAGCTTTGAATTACTCTTTGCAGAGAGCAATCAACTCATATTATTTTCAACAAGACTGTGTTTCCAAAACCATCAGGGAATCTGGTAGGGTTTTTTTTTTGTTGTTGTTGTTTCTTCGCATGTCACAATTACTATCTTTCTGTTTAAATGGCCCTCCTGGTTTTCTGAGGTTCTTGGTACTAATAAACTAAACTCAGATGTTTGGGGACATCTCTTTGAAAGAGAATTCCTTTAGAAGTTGAGTGTTGTTTATCTAGCAGCTTCAGTTGTGTTGGACCCTTGGACTATGGTTGAATTAGGAATTACATTTAGACAAAATAGCCAACTGCCTCTCTGGTGTGAAGTGTGTGAATTTCTGTTTCATCGTTTGTAAAATAGAAGTAATTCTACCTACCTACATTGGATTCCTGAAAGAGGTTAAAACACTGCAATTAAAAAAAAAAAAAAGCACTTTCCCATAATTTAAAAATTGGAAATGAGCATTAAGAGGGTCTGTACACTTTGTACATATTTATTCACTGCACTGTTTTTCTTGAAACCCAGAATAATGATACTGACCTACTTCACAAGGTTGATTTGACAAACAACTAATTAATGTTGGGAAAACACTTGGAAAACATTAAGTGCTATCTATGAAAACACTAACTAATAACTTCCTGATGCTCTTGAAAGGATTAATTAGTGAATGTTTGCTTGGGACCTTGATCTTCTAATGAAAGGTGTTTCTCCCATTGCTATTTTTATGTTGACTCTTATTTGTGCTATAGTCATTTATTAGTTAGTAAGTGTTATGCTTGACTTGTTTGTAACTGCGTCTAGGTGTTGATAACTTCTTTGAGAGATCAAATAGATCTCACATTGTAAAGCATTTTGTCCAGCGTCATCCAACTAAGTTGTGACTTTCTCACAGCCTCTAAGATAGCCTCACACAAACTTCTCCTTTATGTTATCCCTCGTTTTGAATTACTCTTTGCTCTGACTCCTGACAAACTTATGCGTAACAGAACGCAGTGTTGCCTGGTCCCGTGCCATCCTCATGATCATTGGTGTGTTTGGGTCCACTGTTGTTCCTCTCACTGAAGATTTCCCTTGATTTTACTTATCATCTACTTATCAAACATGATGCCCTTTACATGATACCCCCCCTTTTTTTTAAGGTTTCAATTTTGGATTGAGTGGAAGTTTACAGGGCAGATCATCAGTTTTACATTCAACAAATCATACACTTTGTTTCATTACAATGATTATAATCTCCTCCATGTACCATCAGATAACAGTAGTTTTCTCTATTCACTTTGTTGTTGTTGTTGTCAGGTGCCATCGAGT
>NW_006408948.1:122658-127725 GCF_000296735.1 Chrysochloris asiatica | reverse complement strand
AAAATTATATATGTTTTTGTTTCAGTGGCTGAATCACAGACACATTATTTTCTTCTTTGTACTTTTTATGTCTTCTAAAGTGAGAATGCATTTATACATATACTTGTATTGTTAACCTTCCAATGTCAAATGAAAGAGATTTGACAATTCTCAATTTTTGTGCCATAAAGCTTCTTTTGGGTGCTGATTAAAAACAACATGTATCTGAAATTCAGAGCATCCCTTAAGAATGTGCTCCCCTAAAAAGAAACATCTCTCTGATTTTATGTGACCTTTCTCACCAACCTAAAATTCAGTTTGGAATAAAAAGAGGTTCTTAGAAAACCATTCTTTTCTTTTTGCTTCTAGGTTGAAGCTGTCACAGTATTTTCTAAATACCTGTTTTCATAATCAGCCCAATATGGTTAAATTAATACATATTTCATTTTGAGAATTTTTTTTCCAGTCACTTTGTGGACATTAGGGCTCTCATTCATAAATAAGTGTACTGTAGTTATTTTTAGTCTATTACTTGAAATGGCCTATTTTAATTTGTCTTTCATATAATGCAGTTGGAATAATTTCTTTTCCCTTCCTAACCACAGAACATTTTCTTGGGCTCAGTAAAATTGCCGCAATTTTACACAATCTGAGATAACTCTCTTACTCTAAGAACCACAACAGTTAAGCTCCAGTCGTGGCGTAAAGCTGCCGTAAAAGCTTTGTCTCTCCCGGTTAAATAACCAGACGATAGCACACTTGATGGGCTTCTCCAGGGCCTCTGAGTGACTGAGTGGTGTTGCTACCTCGTTGATGGCCACTCAATGATTCCTAGAGAATTGAAAAAAGAGTGAATTGGTGCCACCAGCCGATTTGGTCATAGGCCCACAGGGGGGCTCCAAGAATAATTCTGTATCTTTAAAATCACCTGCATCATTGCTGCGCACCCCACTTGCTTCACTGATTGTTTAAAAAACAGAAAGTCCTTTTCATCCAGACCACTTAGCTGTTGACAGTGGTGTCTCCTCTCTTTCCACGTTCTCGTTTCTGAGGGCTTTCCCTCTTCATTGCTTCAACAAAAGTCTGCCTCTCTCCTAAGGACATTGATTCCCCAGCAGCCCTCTGAGATTTGTTTTTTTCATCAGTCATGTACCTTAGACTTGCGAGGTTGGATGGCGTAGTTCCTACACTGCTGCTGCCCTGCCTGGATTCTTTCCACGCTCCACTGCCCCCATTCCACCCCCCAGCTACTGTGAGTACTGGCTGCTGACAGCTTACAACTCCCACTTCTGAGATTTACCTTACATTAATGGTTCTCAAGTGTGGCCTCTGGGTTAGTAGAATCAGTTGTTGTTGTTATTATTAAGTGCTGTGGAGTCATTCCCAAATCATAGTGACCCAAGACTGCGTGCAGTTGGTGGGCTTGAACTGCCAATCTTGTGTTTCACAGTCTAGTGCTTATCCTCTGGATCCACAGTGCTCCACAGAATTAGTACCATCTGGGAAATTGTTGCTGTTACTAGCATCTGTCAAGTCAGTGTTCAATTCATGGTGACCCCTTGCATAATGGAACAACACATTGCCCAGAGGACTGGTCATCCCATGATCAGTTTCAGATGGGAACACTGCTATCCATAGCATTTTCATTGACTGAGTTTGGAAGTAGATCTCCAAACTTTTCTTTCTAGTCTATTTCAGTCTGAAAGCTCCACTGAAACCTGTTTGGTGTCACAGCACCATGCAAGCCTCCACTCACAGAGGGGGAATGGTTGAGCATTGTTTGGAAATCAAAACTGGGTTTTCTGCATGCTGCCCTAGACCTACGTAATCTACCAGGGGTCACAGCCATCTGTGTTTCTGATGCCCAATATTGGTTGACAGCTATTGCCTGAGGATGAATGGGAACTCAGTCTAGAAATGTCTGGGTGATACTTCTTCTCCTTAGGGACTAAATGCAACCAATTACTGACTGGTTCAAGGGGTACAAAAAACTAGAGAAAGGACAACTTTGTGATGCCTTTCAGACTTCAGAGGGCCTCATAGGATCAGGCTGAGGCGGAACTGAGCTGAACCTATATATGTTTAAGATGTATTTTATTTTGTATTTTTTATTGTTGCGAATATAAATCAATTCAACAGTTTCTACATGTATAATTCTGTGACTTTGATTACATTCTTTAAGTTCTGCAACCATTCTTGCCTAGCTTTTCTGAGTTGTTCTTCCACAGTCACACAAACTCTCTACTCCTTAAGCTTCCTATTTAATCCTTTGAATTACTGTTGCCAATTTGATCCTATATAGATCATTCTTAAAGAGTACAATGCTAAAGGCAGATTCTTCAAATACTAAGCTAGCCTATTGTTCAGTTTAAAGAAAAGTTCAGGGGATATTTTTGGTTTAAATTTTAAAGATTATCTCAGGAAAAAGTTTTGGGAGTTCTTCCAAACTCAATGCTCCAAAAAGTCTGGATTCTATGAGAATTTGAAATTATGTTCTGCTGTTTCCTTCTTTTGATCAAGACTCTTCTGGCTGAACTTATATTTTGATCTTTCCTGCTCTATTCTGCACCCCTAATCTCTTATGGGGGTTTCAGTTTGACAAACTGCCTACAGAATTTTTTTGCACAAGAATTCTTACATAGGCTTTGCTTATAGGGGTTACAATTTAAGACAGAGGGAAGTCTCCCTTACTCCTTACTGGGACTTCTATCCTGCTCCTTTGAAACTCATGCAATTGGGCTATACCATCTTCTCTTTGAACTTGTTACAATTGTAAAAGGCTTACGAAACTAGCTGACCCCAGTGCAATGTACTCAGAAAATAGCTTGTTTCTTTACCAACTGACTTTAAACACATTCATTTATATTTCCTTCACCCTCAAATTCCATAGCTTTTCCAGTCATGTGTGGGTAGCAGAGCAGCCTCATTTTTAGGTATTGAAACATCTAGTCCCATATCAGTTCATCTAGCATCCATTTCAAAGTTGTACCTTCTCTCCAGTCAGAGCAATGCTTTGAGGTTCTTCATTACAGAAGGGTGTGAGGTCTTCTCTTGTTCTTTACCTTATCCCTCATTCTCTTTGCTGCCTCTGGCTTCCTCATGGTAGGGGAAAGACATTGGAGCAGCAGCAGCTATTTCAAATTCAGACTGTTGACATTTTGGGGCTACATCACATGAATGTACAATTTTGCTGAAGTGTGGTTATGTATCGGGTTGCTAACCTGAAGGTCGGCAGTTCGAAATTACCAGCGGTTCCATGGGAGAAAGATGAGGCATTCTGTTCCTGTAAAGATTTACAGCCTCAGAAACCCTGTGCAGGGTTACTATGAGTCGGAACCGACTCCACAGTACTTAACAACAGCAACAATTAAAAATCAGCTGCAACCGTACGCTGACAGAGAACTGCCAGAGGTTCATACTGGATTCAGATGAGGACACGGAATGAGGGATATCATTGCTGACATCAGATGGATCTTGACTGAAAGCAGAGAATACCAGAAAGATGTTTACCTGTGCTTTATTGACAATTTAAATGCTATTGACTGTTTGGACAATGACAAGCTATGATAGCATTGTGAAGAATGGGCATTTCAGAACACTTAATTGTGCTCATGAGAAACCTATACATGGACCAAGAGGCATTTGTTTGAACAGAACAAGGGGAATGGTTTAAAGAATTGTTTAAAATTAACAAAGGTGTACACCAGGGTTGTATTTTTTCACCATACTTATTCAATCTGAATGCTGAGCAAATAATCCAAGAAGCTGGATTATATGAATAACATGGTATCAGAACTGGAGGAAGACTCATTAACAACTTGCAAATGCAGATGATACAATCTTGCTTGCTGAAAGTGAAAAGGACTTAAAATACTTACTGATGAAGATCAAAGACCACAACCTTCAATACAGGTTGCATCTAAATGCCAATGCTAAAACCACGTAGGAGCCTTGTTTGACCTGGTTTCACAAGGGGGAAAGAGAATCAAATTCAAAATCATCCCAAGGCCTATTTTGAAGCAGACATCAGCCATGCTTCCACCCTCAACCTTCTTTATCCTATTCTGACACAATCCATTCCTCCCACAGCACTCTCTGCTTCACATCTGGGTTCAATAATCCATTGCATTGGCCACACAGAACTCATAACAATACTCAAGATTATGGGGTTTATTAGGGAAGTCAACATGGTACAATTCAGGATCAAAACCAACTCAGGATGCAGCCGTTTTCCAGTCAGAAACACCTCATGTCTGCCATACTGCAGACACACCTCACTCTTATCTTCAGCTTCTCAACCATGTGGTTCCTTGGCTTTTGCCTGGATCCAGCAAGTGTTGCAAGTTCTTTTAACCAGTCTGTGAATGCCCAAGGGCACATGTTTTAAGCCAGTCTCCTGCCGGTAGGCACTCAGCTTTACTCAGCTTATGGGTCTGGAGCCCGAAGCTGCTTTGTCTCTCCATGCCACCACTCTGCTGTCTCTGCCATCACCTCTGTAGTCACTGTTTCTCATGCTTCACTTGTATTCTTCCTTCTTGATGGTCCTAAAATTTACAGTCTCTGCTTCTGAGATGGCTCCTTTTAAACCTAGCTGGAGGGCGAAATGAACCAATCCCAGCCTTGTTGTTGTTGTTAAGTGCCATTGAGTTGATTCCGACCCATAGTGACCCTGTATAGGTTTTCCAAGGAGCAACTGGTGAGCTTGAACCACTGATGTAGCAGTTCAAATTATTTTGCAGTCTGACACATTAGCCCACAGCGCCACACTAGGGCTCCTGTATACTTTATTTGCATGGTCCTGTCCTGGTACGGTGATGTGCGTTAATGGCTTGGACTGCAAAATTTGTTTGCACCTTAAGGTTGGCAGTTCAAGTGCAGTTGCTCCTCAGAAACCCTATACAGGGTTGCTATGGGTTGAAATTGAGTTGATGGCACTTAAAAACAACAACAACTGAATCACTTGTTAGGAATTAAGAAGACATTGGATAGAAAATCCATATCAAGCAAATTCAAGGCATCCTAATGACAACAACAGCAACAGTCAAGAAAACGAAAATCCTCACCCTGGACCAATAAATAATATCATGA
>NW_006408948.1:116685-117983 GCF_000296735.1 Chrysochloris asiatica | reverse complement strand
ACAAAGAGGGAGGATGAGTAATTGGAAGATATAGCCTTTGTTATTGAAATGATGCTGGAGATCACATGACAGAATTTTGCAAGACCCATGACTTCTTTATTGCAAATACTTTTTTTAAACAATAAAAAAGATAACTATACACATGTACCTCACCAGATGGAAAACTCAGAAAACAAATTGACTATATTTGTGGAAAGAGATGGTGGGAAAGCCAAAACAAGGCAAGGGGCAGACTGTGCAACAGACCATCAATTGCTCATATGCAAGTTCAGACTGAAGCTGAAGAAAATGAAAGCACATCTGTTGTTGTTAAATGCTGCTGAGTCAGTTCCAACTTATAGTGACCCTGCATAGGATTTCTGAGGAATGGTTGGTGGGGTTGAGCTGATATCCTTTTGGTTAGCAGTCCAGTGCCAATCCTACAGTGCCATACCAGAGCCAAAATATGGCAGTGTACATAATCTTACATGGTTTTAGAGATCTCAAGAACAGAATTGGATGCATTTTGATGCATTAGACAAGATGGAGACAGCCCAAATGCCCATCAATGGAAGAATGGATAAATAAACATTGGTATATGCACACAGTGGAATACTATGCAAAATTGAATAATAATGATGAGTCTGTAAAATGCCTTCTCACATGGATGGAATTGGAGGACATTATGCTGAGTGAAATGAGGCCAAATAAACTGAAGACTGGAAGAGGTGTGGGATGACATCATGATTATCATTAGTCATCATTGCTGTTAAGTGTCGTTGAGTCGGTTCCAAGTCACAGCTCTTCTGAGGAGCAGCTGGCGAGCTTGAACTGAAGATCTTGTAGTTCAAACTGACCTTGCAGTCTAGCGCATTAACTTGTGGTGCCACACTCAGACTCCTTAGTTAATTGTTGTTGTTGTTAATTGCTGTCAAGTCAGTTCTGACCCATAGTGACTCTGTACAGGATTTCTGAGGAGCAGCTGGTGAGCGTGAACTGCTGACCTTGAGGATTAACTGACTTTGCAGTCCAGTGCATTAACCAGCAATGCCACACTAAGACTCCTTAGTTGTTAGAGAAATGAACACGAAAACAGCAATGAGATATCATCTCACATCAGCATTAATAACAAAGTTAAAAAGAAAACACAAAACAACAAATGCTGGTTGTACTATTTTATTACTATAAAATATTACAACTACTGCTATAAAATTTTTGCTAAAGGTAATACAGAAATGGCTACAATCATACATTGACAGAGAATTTCCAGAGGTTCAAGCTGGATTCAGAAGAGGTCGTGGAACGAGAGATATCATTGC
>NW_006408948.1:113514-115060 GCF_000296735.1 Chrysochloris asiatica | reverse complement strand
TAAGGTCCTATACACTGCAAAAGATGCCCTTTTCTAATGATTAATCTCTCCTTTATGGACTGTCTGAAATACTACTTCAGTGATGGATTTAGAATTTCATAGCTCTTCCTTTACTTTTTTTTTCTACTTCACTAATTTTTTAAAAAAAACAATTTATTTAGTAAAAACAGAGTTTGCAAAAGTTTAATTTTCACTTTAAAAACATATTGCAAATTAGAATTTTTTCATAAATGAACGCTAGCATTTCCTATATAGGTGTATTCTTCTTGTTTGTGCTCTTAAATCTTGTTGGTGGCAAAGGGCACTACCTTTGGAATAGCTTTATCCCAAAGGGACTTTGATGGAATTTTATTTTTACTTCTTTAGAATGGATATAATTGCTCCAAATAATTTTGTAGTCTTCCAATGTATTGCAAGTGTCAGTTCAATGTCTTAGAGAAAGTAACAGAAATAGATGATTTCAAAAGCAGATGATTTCATGTAAAAGATACCACACACCCCACAGAGTATGTAGTAGGGCCAGAGAACCAGGCAGGGAGACTGCAAGCTAAGACTAATGCACCAAATCATCTGTAGACATGCCGCCTCTGGATACATGATACTTACATTGCTGATACTGCTGACATGGGTGCCTGGTGCTGCCACAACAACTAATGTCACCGCTGCCACAGCCAACAGCCATCTCCAGAATGTATTTAGGGCAGTTCCTCTTACTTAATTTAAAGTCTGGGGAAATATGTCTGATGAATGAGTCTCGACAAGTACATTTGTTCTACCTCCAGGAAGGCTGACAAATCTAGGGCCTGACATTTTCTGCCTCATAAATTGGGATGGGCTGGAGAGGGTTGTTTTTCAAACATTGAAAAGAGCTTAAGAAGTTCAGATGCTTGGTGGCCAAAAACAATGATAAATTCTATGACTATAATAGAACTATATGTTGTTGTTGTTAGAGGTTGTCAAGTTGGTTCTGACTCATTTCCCAGTCATATACCCCACAATTCTTGTTATGTGGATGCCATTGTGCTATCCCCTCTCCCTGGAATTTTCTTCTTTTTCAAAGATCCTCCACTTTACCAAGCATGATGTTCTTCTCCAGGGACTGGTCCTTCCTGACAACATAGCCAAGTATGAGAGACAAAGTCACACCGTCATCACTTCCAAGGAGCAATTTGACTGTGCTTCTTTCAAAACAGGTTTTTTCTCCTGTTTCTGGCAATACATGGTACTTTCAATATTCTTCATCAACAACATAAATCAAATGCATTGATTCTTTTCCAGTCTTTCTTATTCATTGGTCAACTTTCACATGCATATGAGAAATACCATAGGTTGGATCAGGCACACCGCAGACATCTTTGCTTTTTAACACTTAAAAAGCAAAACAAAAATGTTTTAGTGTGGACAGATGGAGAGGCTAGGGAGGGAGAGGGGCTGTGTGCTGACAGCCAGGGGGCAGGCCTGTGGGGTGTACCCTTTGGTTGTTTGATGATGCATGGAGGGATTGTAATCATTGCAATGAAATGAAATATGATAGGATGAATGTAAA
>NW_006408948.1:111328-112059 GCF_000296735.1 Chrysochloris asiatica | reverse complement strand
ATAGGCAAAGTGGCAGCATCTATGGGCTCAAGCATGGCAACAATAGTGCGGTTGGCCCAGGACCAAGCAGTGTTTTGTTCTGTTGTGCATAGGGGTCGCTATGAGTCAGTAACAACTCAATAGCACCTAACAACAATGATTGTGAGCATTTCTTCATATGTTTGTTGCTCACCTAAATGTCTTCTTTAATGAAATATCTGTTCATGTCCTCTACCCATTTTTTAATTGGATTATTTGTCTTCTGTTGAGGTGTTGAAGTGTTCTATACATTTTAGAGATATGTCATTGCCAAAAAATTTTACACAGTCTGTGGGTTTTCTTTTTAATCTTCTGGTAAAATATTTTGATGCACACAAGTGTCTCATTTTTAGGAAGTCCCAATCATCTATTTTGTCTTCTGTTGTTTGTGTGGTGTCAATTCTGTTTGATAGTGTATGTATGCCAAGTATCAGAGCCCTTAAATTTGTCTCTATTTATTCATTGATGATGTTTATAGTTCTAGGTTTCACAGTTAGGTCTTTATCCACATTGAATTCATTTTGGTATATTGTGTGAGGATAAGGGTCATGTTACACTTTTCTGCACATGGGTTTCCAGTTTTGCCAGTACCATTTGTTGAAGAGACTATCCCTTCTCCATTTAATGTGTTTTGGACCTTTGTTGAAGATCAACTGAATGTTGTTGTTGAGTGCTGTTGAATCAGTTCTGAATCATAGCAGCCTTGTATAAGG
>NW_006408948.1:110113-111034 GCF_000296735.1 Chrysochloris asiatica | reverse complement strand
CAGGCTGATGCGTAACCACTACACTACCAGAGCTCCTTCCAATTGATCGTAGGTGGATGTATTTACTTCTGGATTTTCAACTCTGTTCCACTGATCTGGGTGCTTCATTGTACTAGTACCAGGCTGTTTTGATTACTGTAGTTGCATAGTAGGCTTTGAAATTAGGAATGAGAGGTTGCCTACTTTCTTCTTCTTTTTTAGTAATTATTTGATTATCTGAAGTCTCTTTCCTTTCCATATATAATTAGTGATTAGTTTTTCCATTTTTTAAAAAATGATGTTGAAATCTGGATTGGGATTGAATTTTATCTATAGATTGTCTTGGGTAGTGTTGACATTTTCACAATGTTAATTCTTCCTACATGAGCATGCTATATTCTTCAATTTTTTAAGGTCTTTTTTGGTTTCTTGTAGCAGTGTTTTGTAGTTTTCTTTGTATAGGTCTTTTTTTCCCCTCTGGTTAGATTTATTCTAGGTATTTAATCTTTTGAGTGGCTATGGTAAATGGTATATTTCTCCTGATTGCCTTTTCAGAGCTCTCTTCAATAGTGTAAATGAATACAACTGATTTTGGGATGTTGATCTTGTATCCTGTGATTTTGCTGAATCTTTCAATGAGTTCCAATAATATTTTTGCTGGGTCTTTGGGATTTTCTACATATGTGATCTACGCATGAATATTTTTGCAAGAGATTTGTCTAATGCAATATGTTGTTGAATTTTTTTCTTTTTAAATGTTTTATTGTGAATTATGTGATAGTTTACATGGGAGAACATTAGTTTTACATTCATCCTATCGTATATCATTTCATTGCCATGATTACAATCCCCTCCATGAATCATCAACCAACCAAAAGGTATACCCTACAAACCTGCCGCCCGGTCATCAGCACAGAGTCCTTCTCCCTCTCTGGGTCTAAA
>NW_006408948.1:107873-109251 GCF_000296735.1 Chrysochloris asiatica | reverse complement strand
TTGGAAGGGGGTTTGCTCTGAGAGGACCCGACCACTTGCCTTGATGTCTCCTGGGTGAGCAACTTGCTTGTTCTTGTTGAATTTCTTGACTGCTGCTTCCATGAGTGTTGATTGTGGGTCCATTTTAATGAAATCTTTGACAACTTCAATCCTTTCTCCATTTATCATGATCTTCTTTATTGATCCAGTTGTGAGGAATTTTGTTTTCTTAAATCAGCTTGCAATCGATACTGATGCCTGTCGTATTTGATTTTCAATAGCAAATACTTCGAGTCTTCTTTGGTCCCAGCAAATGATGTTGTGCCATCTGTATATTGCAAATTGATGATGAGTCTTCCTCCAACCCTGATGCAATGTTCTTCTTCTTATAATCCAGCTTCTTGGGTTATTTTCTCAGCACACAGATTGAATAAATATAGTGAAAAGACACAACTGTTTTGCACACCTTTTCTGATTTTAAACCATTCAACATGCTCTTGTTCTTTTCAAATGATTGCCTTTTGGTCTATATACAATGTATTGAACTATGTATATGTGTCTTTGAGTCCTTATATTTCCCCCTGGAATAAATATTTACATGTTTTCTATTAAAAATATCTTTTCTACTAACAAAATTGAAATGCTGATTGGAATTAAAAATTCCATGATTAATTTCAATGCTTTTTAATGAAAGTTTCCAAGCATCTTCTCCCTAGATATTTTCTATATTTCCTTTTAATATAGCATTAACACCTGCCTCATTGCATATTTGGGAAATAATGATCAGAAAAGAGAGTAGGAAGGAACAATGGCATCCTTATTACCTATTGGCATTTTTGTTTCTTTTTACTTTTCAGATTGCATCAGCAAATGTCAGCAATTGGTACTCAGTCTACTTCATAATTGTAACGACCTCTAGATGAGTTGATTGCATGACTGTGCTTTTTATGCTAACTGGCTTTTTTTCCAACTCGAATTATTGATTTTTCATTAATTGCTCATATGCAAATCAAGTTGAAACTGAATAAAAAATTTAAAAGTCCATGAAGACCAAAATATGACCTTGAGTATATCCCACTTGAATTTGTTGCTGTTGTGAACTGTGGTCAAGTCGATTCCAACCCATAGCAACCCTGTATAGGGTTTTAAGCAGCAGGTGAGCTTGAACCACTGACCTTGCAGTTCAAAAGACTTTATAGTCTGATGCATTAGCCCACAGTGCCACACCAGGACTCCCACTTGTTTAAAGAATAGATTTGAGGTATTGAACACTAGTGACCAGAGACCAGATGAGTTGTGGGATGACATCAAGGACATCATCTAAGGGGGTTTCAAAAAGTTAATAATTTCATTATCTCTTAATTCCATTTTTCCACCAACTTTTTGAAATCTTTTAAGA
>NW_006408948.1:103807-104923 GCF_000296735.1 Chrysochloris asiatica | reverse complement strand
TGCTTCTCTAGATAGGGTCGCACATTCTGCTTGTGCTCTTCTCCCTTGATGGTCTTAGGTCCTCTGTTTCTGTACTGTAAGATTTACTACTCCCCCATTTTTGTTACAAAACTTCTACCTTTATAGTTGTGACAGTCACGATTAGTCATGCTAACAATTACTATTGAATCATAAGAATCTTACCCCCATCTCTTTTCACCAGACCCGTCTAGACAAGATGAAAATTATTTAGTGCGGACTCTAACTTTCCCTGCACACTCTTAAACTAAACTCCCCCTTGAAACCTTGTAAGCCAGTCATTCTGTGCCTTTATTGTCCCCTCATTTTAGGTAGCCATTGTCTAAGTTGCCCTTCCCTATCTACCCTGTATATAGATGGGATAGGATTGATACATTATGTGAAGACTCCGTCCCTCTCAGTTGGTATTTTGATCTACTATATCCATAAGCATAGATCAAGTTCATCTAATTGTAGCAATTTACCCTCATTTCTTTTATTAAAAAAATACATTTTTTTACCTTACTCTAGCTGAGTTCTGATTATCAAGCCATCAAGGCTAGGTCAGATGGGTACTATCTGCAAGTTTGGCTGTTCTTATACATCTCCCCTCACATCTTATCAGCTGGATACTTCACTCTCAGTTCTAGTCCTCCGTGGCTATGTCCTTGTCCGAGAGCTCAGGAATTCCCAGGTCTCACCACACTTTGGACCAACCTGCCCTTCCTCTTCTCTTTCTCATCTCCAGGTCAACAGGAGTCTATGGAATGTGGTTGAACTCAGCCCATTACTTCACTGCTGCCTTTCCCCCCTTCCACTCACTAGCAGACCAATGTAGTCTACTTTGAGTTTCAGTCTTCAAGGGGGATTTGTCCTGAAGGGGCTTGATCACTTGCTTTGATGGCTTCCATGGGGAACAACTTGCTTGTTCTTGTAGTAGCCAATCATTCTGCCATTTTCATTTTGGATTTTTCCTGCTGATCTTTCTTTGAAGATGTATATCTTCTGTTGCTCTAGCAATTCCAGGTTGGTCTGCTTGTCCTTTCTAGTGGGAATGTCCCACCTCAGAAGGTCCTGGATGGTGCTCAGAATTCCATCTAAGGTCCTATACACTGAAAA
>NW_006408948.1:99589-103202 GCF_000296735.1 Chrysochloris asiatica | reverse complement strand
ATCCCTCCTGACAATATCCTGGAGCCTTGTTTTATGCTAATGTCTTTAGGGTTGAACCCTTCAGCAACAATGAGTTCAAACATAGAAATCATTGTGAGGATGGTGCAGAATAAGGCATTGTTTCAGTCTGTTGTATATAGTGTTGGTATGAGTTTAAACCAACTCACTGGCACCCAACAAACATTACTGATTTATTTTTCTCAGCACTGCTGAGCATGATAATTGTTTTCTTTTCTGTTTATATCTTCTGAATAGTGCATCTGACTCTACCAGAACCATGACAGTACAAGGGGGTTTTAAAAAAGTTAATGCAAAAATGTAATGAAAATATAATGGAATTTTCCCATGAACTTCTTGAATCCCCCTGGTACGTTGGTGACTTTTGGAAACCAATAATGCTACTTGTAAATTTTGCCAACAATATTTCCGGAAGCAATTTCTTCCAGTTTCAGTGTTCACACTGTTCATTTGAAGCAGATTTTGAATTCTTTCAACGCCAAGATTTCCAATATTTTAAAATAAATGTATCAGACAAAGTAGCCATATAGACTGCCAACAAAAAATGGATTACTCTCATCCAGTTTCAACACTTACTATTCAGCTCTCCTGGGAGATATGGGAAGAAGTTTTGGTTTTGTTTTTAACCTAATGGTTGTTTTGTGTCGTGGAGTCGGTTCCGACTCATAGCGACCCTGCACAGGGTTTCCGAGGTTGTTAATCTTTACGGGAGCAGAATGCCTCATCTTTCTTCCGCGGAGCAGCTGGTAGTTTCGAACTGCTGACCTTGAGGTTCGCAGCCTGATTCGTAACCACTATGAGGAAGACAGTTTTCAGAAGGTAGCCATTGTAAATGCCAACTACTTTTTAATGATTTTTCATTACTAGTCAACTTGTGCCACCCACCACTCGTCTGTCAGTATGCTGTACTGTGGTGGCATGCAAGTAAAATTTTGCTCAAGATAATATAAAAACGGCTGCAGCAGTACTGCCAGACAGACAGAGAACTGCCAGACATTCAAGCTGGATTGAGACAAGGATGAGGAATGAGGGATATCATTACTGAGGTCAGCTGGATCTTGCCTGAAAGTAGAGAACACCAGAAAGATATTTACTTGTGCTTTATTGACTATACAAATGCTTTTGATTGTGTGGATTGTGACAAACTATAGACAACATTGTGAAAAACGAGTTTTCTGGAACACTTAATTGTGCTCATGAAGAACCTGTGCATAGACCAAGAGGCAGTTGTTTGAACAGAACAAGAGAACACGGAATGGTTTAAAATTAGGAAAAGTGTGCACCAGAGTTGTATTCTTTCACCATATTTATTCAATCTGCATGCTGAGCAACTAATTCAAGAAGCTGGATTATATGAAGAATGGAAGAATGTGGCATGAGGATTGGAGGAAGACTCTTTAGCAACCTGTGATATGCATATGATACAACCTTGCTTGCTGAATATGAAGACAGCTTTAAATACTTAACTGCTGAAGATGAAAGACCACAGCCTTCAATATGAGATGCACCTCAATAAAAAGAAAACAAAAATCCTTACCACTGGAGCAATAAATAACATCAAGATAAATGGAGAAAAGATTGAAGTTGTCAAAGACTTTATTTTTCTTGGCTCAACCATCAAGACTCATGGAAGCAGCAGCCAAGAAATCAAATGATGTATTGCATTAGGCAAATCTGCTGCACAAGACCTCTTTGAAGTGTTGAAGAGCAAAGATGTCAGTTTGAGGACTAAGGTGTGCCTGACCCAAGCCTTGGTATTTTTAGTAACCTCACATGCATGTGAAAGTGGAACAGTTAATAAGGAAGACTGTAGAAGAATTGATGCATTTGAATTATGGTGTTGGAGGGGAATATTGAAAGTACCATGGATGGCCAAAAGAACAAATCTGTGTTGGAAAATACAGCTGGAATGTTCCTTAGAAGTCAACATGGTCAGACTTCATCTTTCATACTTCAGACATATTATCAGGAGGGACCAGTCCCTGGATAAAGACATCATGCTTGGTAAAATGGAGGGTTGGTGAAAAAGGGTAAGACCCCTAACAAGATGGATAGGACAGCAGCAATGGACACAAGCATTGCAAATATTGTGAGGTTGACTCAGGACCAAGCAGTGTTTTGTTCTGTTGTGCCTAGGGTTCCTATGAGTGGGTACCAACTCGAAGGCACCAACAAGTCAACTTTTGACAATTCATTTAATCCAATGCTATTTAGTAGCTACTAAGTGCTATAGACTAAATCACTGACCAGCTAACGGTAAAGTTGGCAGTTCAAACTCACCAGCTGCTCTGAGGGAGAAATGCAACTTTCTGCTCCCAAAAGATTAGCAACCTTGGAAAATGTCTGCAGGAATCCACTTGATAGCAGTGGATTTGGTTTATATGTAAGTAGGCTCTTTTGAGCTCTCATCATGAAATAAGTACCAGGCACAACTGAAAAGTCTTACTCATTTAAGGTATAAATATCAAAAGATTTTTGCTTTCTGTAGTTGCTGCTCTAACTGTGCCTGACCTTGCTGCTATTTGAAATACCAGCATTGTAGCAATAATACAGAAGCCACCACAGCACAGCAAACAGACAGAACCTTTTGTCACCCTTGTCTTCACTATTATCTCAAGGAGACTCATGGGTTTTAAGTCACTTTCAGTTAGTGAAAAACAAAACAAAATGCAAAGTTGTTCTAGGTCTATTCGAAGCCCTAATTTAGCATCCGATTTAACACTCATCTCTTCCCTTCCAGGGATACTGGAGGGGAGAGTGGCCTTATTTTCATCCTCTTCCTCCCCTTATCTCTTGTCCCCTTGCACTTCTAGCTCTTTTGAAATTGGTGATGGGGAGACTGGGATGGCTAACTTTGTGAAACTGAGCCTGTGACTTCCATCCTCTGTTGTCAGTTAAAGGCCTCTGTGTAGTCAGTCAGTGACCATTTCTCTTGGAGGGTGCATGTGTGCTGTTTGAAGTCCTGGTGGAATAAGCACTAGACTGCTAATGGCAAGGTCAGCAGTTCAAATCCACCAGGCACTCCTTGGAAATCCTATACAGGGTCACTATGAGTCAGAACTGACTTGATGGCACTTGACGACAACAACATAGGGGTCATAATCATTATTTGTCCATTTGTCATACTGTGGTGGCTTACATGGTTCTGTGATGTTGGAAGCTATGCCACCGGTGTTTTAAATACCAGCAGGCTCTTCCATGGTGGACAGGTTTCAGCTAAGCTTCCAGACTAAGACAGTCTAGGAAGAAGGAGAGGCAGACCACTTCTGAATATTTAGTCACTGAAAACATTACGAATAGTGGTGAAACATTGTCAGATATAGGGCCAGAAGATGAGCCCCTCAGGTTGGAAGTCACGCAAAATACAACTGGGGAAGAACTACCTTCTCAAAGTTGAGTTGCCCTTAACGATGTAAATGGAGTAAAGCTTTCAGGACCTTCATTTGCTGATGGGCACAACTCAAAGTGAGAAGAAACAGCTGCAAACTTCCATTAGTAATCGGAATGTAGGATGTACAAAGTACAAATCTAGGAAAACTGGAAGCTGTTAAAAATGAAATGGATCTAAAAAGTTAATCACTCCCCTCCTTGCTAT
>NW_006408948.1:95852-99026 GCF_000296735.1 Chrysochloris asiatica | reverse complement strand
AAAAAAAAAAAAAAAGAAATGGAATGCATGAAGATCACTAGGCATTATTAGTGTGCTGAAATGGACTGATACTGGCTATTTTGAATTGGACAATCATATGGTTTACTATGTCAGGAATGACAAATTAAAAAGGAATTGGGCCCTTAATGACTCAGTGACACCTAAGGGCAGCAACAACTGTACGTTCCATGACTCGGAATGTCCATTTCTGATGCAACATCTTGGCCAGGAGAAAGACCCACAGGGAGGAAAGTGAAAAACTATAGAACTCTTTCTTAAAGGATTTCAATCATTTCTTTAATTCTCTGCAAATGTGGACTGAGGATCCAGAGAATTGATGTGGAGACTGGATGAAGTGTGGCTGAATTTCAGCCTCCTCTGAAAATTGTTGTTGAGTCTGTTCCAACGTATGTAGTTTCCAAGGAGTGGCTGGTGGGTTTGACCTACTGACCTTGTGGTTTGCAGTCCAGTGCTTATCTGAATTGTCTCTAGTTGTATTCAGTTCCCTTTAGGATGTGGGGATTTAGCATCCTTAGTTTGGGGTCCTTGTTGCAAAATTCAGTACAATAGACCGAGTCCTACTTAATAATACGTTGCACAAGTATTCTGGTTTGTGTTCCTCAAAAGCAGACCTTGGGACAAGCAGTCCATTTGGATGCTGATTCCAGGAAACACAGTCAGAAACTGAGGCAAAGAAAAAGAGGAGAGCCAGTAAAGCATGCACACAAGGCAATTGGGAGTGAGTCCCTGTGGGAACTCACAGAAAGACTGTCTTAAATGCATCTCAGAGTTCTCCTAGCACAGTAAGTACCACAAGGGGAGAAGAGGCTAGACTAGAGAGGTACCAACTCTTATCTCTTATTGGCTGAGAGCCTGGGCTTTAACTGCCTGGCACTTCTGGCCTGCCTGTCTTGTAGAGACCCTCATGAAGTGAGATTCAGTGTCTTCCTGGTGTGGCACTGTAGAATCAGCACTGGCCTTCGAACCACAAGGTCAGCTGTTCAAACCCACCAGCTGCTCCTTGGAAACACTATACAGGGTCACTATGAATCAGAACAGATTCGATGGCACTTAACAACTAACTACAAGGGTCTTAATATAGGTGGCTAGTAGTCAGTGAGGGAATCACCACAAGCTGTTGGTGGTCTTCAGGGTAAACTGAGGGGCATTTTCTACCAGGACATGGAACCCATTTATAAGAATCATCTGGGGATGTTGAATTATAGATTCAGAGTATGCAATAGAAATGTAAATTCTCAGCAGCTAGATCATTTGGAAGTCCTGGATAAAAGTCAAGAAGACAGACTCCTAAACTAGGTCTCCTTTTTCTAACTCCCACAGTAACACTCACGTGGCAGTACAAGTACAGACTCAGACTCTCTATGGTTGAATCCTGGTTCTGTCACCTGCTAGCTGTGTGATCTTAGGAAAATTACTGTATTGCTGTGAACTCCTTAATAGGGATAAGTGTACCTCTCTCTCAGAGTGAAGGGAGTTATTAAAAATAAATAAAAACCCAGGACAGTACCTGGCATATAATATTACCAGTACCAGTTACTGTTAATTTCAACTCAAGGTAATTGTGTATGTGTCTGAGTCTCTAAGATTTTCAATGGTGGTTTTTCAGTAGATTACCAGGCCTTCCTTCTGAAGCATCTGGGTGGACTTGAACTTCCAACCTGTTGGTTAACAGGCAAGCATGATGACCATTTGCACCAGCCAGGGGCTCCCAATAAGTGTTGTTAACTGCCGTTGAGGTGGTCTCTGAGTCAGGGTGACCTCAGGTAATATAAAGTTAAATGGCCAAAAGGTTTTCTTAGCTGCTGTCTTTGCAGAAGCAGAACTCAAGGCCTTTTGTGGAGTTGCTGGGTGAGTTCAAGCTGCCAATCTTTCAGTTATTAGCAAATCACAAAGGAGGCACTGACTGATTAGCTGTTCTTTCTTTTTAGAAACTCTTATTTTAAAATAACAATTGATGTTCTAGGCTGAGTTCTCAACCTGTTTTCTGCCTTAACTTTGTTCATCTTTGAAAGTTCCCTTTCTCATTCCACTTGGGATGCTGGATGCATGCCTTCCCTCCCCTTTCACCCTCTTCTCTGCCCTGTAACTCTATCCTCCCAGAATCATTGCTTGCCTCCCAGTGCACTGTCTTAACAGCACTGCTTTTCATTGTCTCCAACAAGGATAAAGCATGAGAGAATGCTGCAGACTCTGTTAAAGACTGTTGGAAATAGAAGTGTTTGGTGTTGGTGATAAAGAATGTTGGACTCCTCTTGGCTGTAAGAGGAGGCTGTGAGAGGCTAAATGCAACTCAATTCAGTTCAACTTAAAATATCAAAATATTTATTAAGCAGCAACTGTTTGTCATGCTCCGTTTTAGGCACATAAGACGTAGTACAGACACGAAACAACAGTCTCTGTAATGTTTATTGGCACTAGCCTCTTTGGATGAGGAAAAAAAATAAAAAGGATTCTTGAAGTTGCTATGCCAGGCTTCCTACAAAGCAGTTCAAATCCAGGCTGCATACCTATGTACCTATGGTGAATATGTGCATAAAAATGTTTTTAAAAACATAAAATTGATTGTTGGTCATTGGTAATATATATATTTTTATTTGGGAACAGATACATACCGATTAGTTTAAAATACAAAGTTCTCTATCTTGTGGAATAAGTTATAACAGAATTCAGTTACTAATTTAGCAAATATTGATCACCTACTATGTGTGAGGAGTCCTGGTGTGGCGCTGTGGGTTAATGCATCAGACTGTAAGGATGTTTGAACTGCAAGGTCAGTGGTTCAAGCTCACCAGCTGCTCCTCGGAAACCCTATGTAAGGTTGCTATGGGTCTGAACTGACTCAACAGCACTTCATAGCAACAACTATGTGTGAGAGGAGTCCTGGTATGTTGTTGTTGGATAAGCACTGGATTTCTAACTGCAAGGTCATGGTTCAAACCTACCAGTTGCTCCTCAGAAACCCTATACAGAGTCACTATGAGTTGGAACTGACTTGATGGCATTTAACAACAGCGATTATGTGTGAGAAGGAGCCCTGGTGGCGCTGTAAGATAATCACAAGGTTGGCAGTTCAAACCCACTTTCTCCTTGAGGCTTTCTGCTCCCTATATAGGGCTGCTATAAATTGGAATGGATTCGATGGCAGTGGGTTTG
>NW_006408948.1:92611-94307 GCF_000296735.1 Chrysochloris asiatica | reverse complement strand
TGTTCATATGGTATCTCTTGAAATGGTTGAACATTAACCATTTCCTTTTGGTACAATGACTCTGTGTATTCCTTCTACCTTTTCTTGATGCATTCTGCATCATTGAATAATTTGCCCAGTGAATCTTTCAGTAACGAAGGTCGAGGCTTGAATTTTTTCTTCAGTTCCCCCAGCCTGAGAAATGCTGAGTGTGTTCTTCCTTTTTGGTTTTCCAAATCTTTGCATATTTTATTATAGTATTGGTTTATCTTCTGGAGCTGATGTTTGAGATTTTCTGTTCAGCTCTTGGACCTCTTCAATGCTAGAATATACTTGTGTATATTCTCTCTCTCTGTGCACACACACACATTAATTGTTAATAATATAGAGAATATGGACTTATAAAATTGGTAGTAGCTACTGATTGGATGGCACTTAGCAACATTTAATATAGTGAAATGACTATACATATAGCACATAAGGCTTAAGCTGCTTCTAGGATGGATACCCACTCATTTCGCTCTTGTCTAACCTCCTGTATTATTATGTCTCAGAGTTATTTAACTTTTTCTGGGCTGGTGTTGGCTCTTATCTAGTCTCTGAGCTTCTCTGGGTTGAACTGAAGAGCGGTTTTGTATCCTGTATGCTTATTACTTCCTGGCACTAATCAGCAGAGAACTATTGCTAAACATCAAACAGACACAGATGTTTAGCTGAGGGCAAGGTGATATGTGTCCCAAAGCCATGCCTTGTCCACAATCTTTGAAGCGGAAGGAGCTCTGGTAGTGTGGTGGGATACACATTGGGCTGCTAACCACAATGGCAGCAGTTCAAATCTACCAGCAGCTTCACAGGAAAAAGACGAGGTGTTCGGCTTCAGTAGATTCAGAGCTTAGAAACCCTACATAGGGTCGCTATGAGTCAGATCTGTCTCCAAGGCAGTGGTGGGGTATGCTGAAATGGTGATGGTTGTCACATGTTGTTAGGTTGTTACATGTCATGGAGTGGATTCTGACTCACAGCAATGCCATGTGACAGAATAGAACTGAACAATAGGGCTTTCTTGGCTGGAACCTTTACAGGAGGAACCCTGGAGGTTTGGTGCTTAAAGTGCTTGCTGCTAACCAAAAGGTCAGCGGTTCTAATCCACCAGTCACTGTGCAGGAGAAAATGTGGTACCTTGGAAACCCAAAGGAGCAATTCTACTCTGTCCTATAGGCTCACTAGGAGTTGAAAACGACTGCAGGCAACGTGTTGGAATCTGTGCTGGAACAGATCGCCAGGTCTTTCTTCCGTGGAGCAGCTGGCTTGGTTCAGTGAGCCAGCCTTTCTGTTAGCTTCCAAGTGCTTTGTTATTGTTGTTAAGAGCAGTTAAGTGAGTTCCGACTCATTGTTGTTGTTATTAGGTGCCATTGAGTTGGTACCAACCCATAGCGACCTTATGCAAAGCAGAACAAAACATTGCCTGATCCTGGGCCAACCTCACTACTATTGCCATGCTTCAGTTGATTGATGCTGCCACCTGCCAGTCCATCTCATTGGGGATCCACCTCTTTTTCTCTGATCCTACACCTTACCAAACATGATATCTTTCTCCAGAAACTGGTCCTTCCTGACAATATGTCCAAAGTATGAGAGCCGAAATTTGGCCATCTTGGCCTCCAAGGTGCACTCTGGATGCACTTCTTCCAACACAGATCTGTTTGTTCTTTTGGCA
>NW_006408948.1:57397-89556 GCF_000296735.1 Chrysochloris asiatica | reverse complement strand
AACAAACTGACAGACAAGTGGTGTCTGACTCATAGCGGCCCTATAAAAGGTTCCCATGGAGTGGCTGGTTAATTTGAACCACTGACCTTGTGATTCAAACCAACCTTGCTGTCCAGAGCTTTGTTCTACAATGCCACAACAGGAGTTATCAGGTAGTCCATAACTCTTTAGCTATAATGTGCCTACAAATCACCTGGGAATGTTGTCAAAGGGTAGATTCTAGGCCTGAGATGCTTCATGTAACTAATTTCCATGTTATGTCACGGGCTGCTGGCAGATGCACCAGCCTACAGGTATGTTATGGGAGCATCAAAGATCAGTCCCTTAAATAGGTAAGAGTTTGGAGTTTCCACAAGCTTGGTGGGTCCTTCCCAGACCCTACCCAATCCCTAGCTTCTGCCTCCTATAGTTAGGGCCCAGGGGTGTGTGTGTGTGTGTGTGTGTGTGTGTGTGTGTGTGTCTCAGGGTGGGGGTGGGGGAGACAGAGCTCTGATATCATTTGCAGGATCCAGGAGAGCCCAGCCCCTTTCCTTCCCCTCCTGACCCAGCGTCTGGGAGTCTGGGTGCAGCTGCCAGGTGAGCTTCCTCCCGGAGCTAGCAAGGGCTCACGTGGGCTGTCTCTGCCAGCTCCCCCTAAGAGACCTGACAGACCGGTTTTCCCTGCTCTGGGTCCCCAGGCTACTGACCCAGCTCCTGTTGATCCCACCATTGTCCTCACTCTCTTTCTTTTTCTACCTGACACTCCAGGAGGCGCAGAAGGGAAGTCTCCAGAACAGCAGCTGGTCGAGGACGGTTTCCAGCTACTTGTGTGAAACTGTTCAACCCTAAACACAAACACCAGCCTTTGAAACCTTGGAAGCAAGGCTACAGTTGGAAGACTGCGGAGCTCAAACTGAGCGAACGGGAGGCGAGAAGGGAAACGATTGGCTGACTCGGGCTGGAGCCGCGGCTCTGGTGGTGCGCGCGCTGCCAGTCAGCATCGTGGGCGTTTGTTGCTGTGTTCATTACAGCTCTTCTCAGAGTTGGAGGCGAGACCAGCCCTGGTGGAACGATTACAAGTGGAACGTTCCACCAAAAAGAAAACAATTGCCTGCTTCCCGGCTTAGGGCCGGATTCCCACCAGGCAGCGCTGTGTGCCTCACAGCACGCAGAGAGGCCAGGCTGGCGCTGACCTCCTGCTTGAGGGCTGCCGCGTACCAGCAGGGGAGCCCGACCCAGGGCTTCACCTGGGGGCAAGCAAGGTGGCAGGGGAGTGGAGGAAGGTGTGTGTGTTGTGCGCATTTTTAAATCTAACTGGTGGTTTTCTGTAGAATTTCCTGGAAACTCCTGGAGTGGAAAGGAGTCCTCGTGGCACAGTGGGTTAAGTTTCCGTTGGCGGTTCAAACCCATCAAACTAAGCAGCCGTTAGCTGGAGAAAGGTGAGGCTGCTTCTGTGAAAGTTGGAACAGTGCCTGTAGGTTCTTTGTGAGACCGAGTCACTGGATGAAACTGGGTTTGAGTTCAGAAAGGAGATGGGATGGAGGAGACCCGTTTAAATAATGAATGGTAGTGGTTACGAATCATCCTGCTAATCTCAAGGTCAGCAGTTCAAAACTACCAGCTGTTCCCTCGGAGAAGATGAGGCCTTCTATAGGTTCTTGGGAACCCTATAGAGGGTCTCTATGAGTCGGCACCATGGCACCTAACCACCACCACCAGGGCAAGGATGGACAGGGAATCACAAACTGAAATGAATAAGTGCTTGGAAACAAAACAATCTTAGTCCAAATCTTTTCTGTACTCATCAAATAATGGGGGACTTCAACAAGTTACTGGGGAAATTCCATTATCTTTCAATTCCATGTTTCCATGCGCTTTTTGAAGTTCTCTTGTATGTGACCTTGGACAAGTGATTCCACTTTTCTGTGCTCAGATTGTGCTCATACTTCACAAGACTGTCAAGAGAGAACACACTGATATGCTCTGAACTGTGTTCTAAACACTTAACTCTCACAATTGCTTTATAAGAGTCCTGGCATGGCGCTGGATAACAAAGTCGGTTTGAACCGCAAGGTTGAGGGTTCAAATTCACCAGCCACTCCTCAGAAACCCTGTACAAGCTTGCTAAGGTTCGGAATTGATTCAACAGCACTTAACAACAACAACAAACACTTAAGTCTCACAATTACTTTATAAGAAGTGCTTTTTAAATGGCCATTTAACAGATGGGAAAACTGAGTCCTAGAGATGTTAATCAAGATGCCCAAGGTCAGGCACCTGATAAACAGTAGAGCCGTGTGGTCTTGCTCCAAAGTCCACTCTTTAACTATGATATTAAATTGGATGCTAAGTGATATTGTGTGTGTAAAGTACCTCCAAAGTAGCAGGAGCCCTAATAGGGGTGGTGGTTGTTGTTAAGCACTGTCAAGTCGGTTCCGACCCATACAGACCCTGTATAGGGTTTCTGAGCAGTGACTGGTGAGTTTGAACTTCTGACCTTGGGGTTCAAATTCACCTTACAGTCCAGTGCATTGTCCTGCAGTGTCACACCAGGACTCTGCAGGGTGGGATAACAGAGTAGAACTGCTCCAAGGCTGTAAATCTTTACGGGAGCAGAAAGCTTTCTCTTTCTCCCTCCGGTGGCAGGTGGGTTTGAAGCATAGGCCTTGCAGTTAGCAGCTCATCGCCTAACCCACAATATCACAGGAGTCCTGGTGGCAGGTTGGTGTGACCGGTCAAGTTGTGACCGACACATAGCAACCCTATGCACAACAAATGAAACAATACCTAGTCCTGGGCCAACCTCACAAATGTTGCCACGCTTGAGCCTATCGATGCTGCCACTTGACTAATCCATCTCGCCGAGGATCTTCCTTTTCTTCTCTGACCCTCCACCTTACCAAACATGATATCCTTCTCAAGTGACTGGTCACTCCTGACAATATGTTCAAAGTATGAGAGATGAAGTTTGGCCATCTTGACTTCCAAGGAGCACTCTGGCTGCATTTCTTCCAACATAGATCTGTTAGTTCTTTTGACAGCCCATGGCACTTTCAATACTCTCCTCCCACACCATAACTCAAAAGCATCAATTCTTCTACAGTCTTCCTTATTCACTGTCCAGCTTTCGCAAGCATATGAGGTTATTGAAAATATCATGGCTTGGGTCAGGTGCACTTTAGTCATCAAGCTAACATCTTTGATCTTCAACACTTAAAAAAGGTTTTGTGCAGAAGATTTGTCTAATGCAATATGTCATTTGATTTCTTGACTGCTGCTTCCATGAGTGTTGATAGTTGACGCAAGAAGAATGAAGTCCTTGACAACTTCAATAATTTCTCCGTTGATAAGAATGCTGTTTCTTGGTCCAGTGGTGAGGATTTTTGTTTTCTTTACATTGCAATGCAATCCATACCAAAGGCTGTGCTCTTTGATCTTCTTCACAAATATTTTAAGTCCTCTTCACTTTCAACTAGCAAGGGTGTATTATCTGCATACCGCAGGTTGTTAATGAGTCTCCCTCCAATCCTGATGCCACGTTTTTCTTCTTAAAACCCAGCTTCTCGGATTATTTGCTCAGCATACAGGTTGAATAAGTATAGTGAAAGAATTCAACCCTTTTGAACACCTTTCTTCATTTTAAACCATTCAGTGTTCCCATGTTCTGTTTGAACAACTGCCTCTTGGTCCATGTACAGATTCCTTATGAGCTCAATGAAGTGTTCAGGAATATTCATACTTCGCAATGTTGACCATAGCTTGTCATGATCCACTCAATCAAAAGCTTTTGCGTAGTCAGTAAAGCACAGGTAAACATCTTTCTGGTATTCTCTTTCAGCCAAGATCCATCAGACATCAGCAATGATATTCCTCATTTCACATCATCTTCTGGATCCAGCTTGAACCTCTGGAAGCTCTCTGTCAATGTACGCTTTGCAGCCATTCTGTATTGCCTTTAGTAAAACTTTACTCGCACGGGATATCAAAGATATTGTCTGATTATTTCCGCATTCTGTTGGGTCACCCCTCTTTGGAATGGGCTCAAATATGGATCTCTTCCAATTGTTGGCCAGATAGTTGTCTTTCAAATTTCTTGGCATAGATGAGCGAGTGCCTCCTGTGTAGCCTCACTTTCTTGAAAGATTTCACTTTTTATTCCATCAATTACTGGTGCCTTGTTCTTTGCCAATTCCTTCAATGTACCTTGGACTTCTTCCTTCAGTATCATTGGCTCTTGATCATATGCTACCTCTTGAAATGGTTGAACATTAACCATTTCCTTTTGGTACAGTGACTCTGCATATTCCTTCCATCTTCTCTTGATGTTTTCTGCACCATTCAGTGATTTGCCCAGAGAATCTTTCAATAACAAAAATCGAGGCTTGAATTTTGTCTTCAGTTCCCCCAGCTTGAGAAATGCTGAGCGTGTTCATCCTTTTTGGTTTTCTGATTCCAGATCATTGCACATTTTGTTGTAATATCTGACTTTATCTTCTTGAGCTGATCTTTGAAATTTTCTGTTTAGCTCTTGTACCTCCTCATTTCTTCCACTTGCTTTAGCATCTCTATGCTGGAGAGCAAGTTTCAGTGTCTCTTCTGACATCCGTTTTGATCCTTTCTTTCTTTCTTGTTTTTAATGACATTTTGCTTACTTCATGTATGATGTTCTTGATGTCATCCACAACTCTTCTAGTCTTCCGTCTTTAGTGATTAATGTATCAAACCTGTTCTTCAGATGAGCTCTAAATTCTGGTGGTATATATTCAAGGTCATATTTTGGCTCTCGTAGATTTGTTTTCATTTTTTCCGCTTCAGTTTGAATTTGCATATGAGTAATTGATGGTCTGTTCCACAATCTGCCCCTGGCCTTGTTTTTTACTTATGATATGGAGCTTCTCCATCGTCTCTTTCTGCAGATGTAGTCAATTAGATTTTTGTGTATTCCATCTGGTGAGTTCCATGTATATAATCATATCATATGCTGTCTATAGAAGGTATTTGAAATGCACAAATCATTGATTTGCTGAATTCTATCATGCATTCTCCAGCATCATTTCTATCACCAAGGCCATATTTTCCAACTACTGATCCTTCTTCTTTGCTCCCAACCTTTGCATTCCAATCACCAGTAATGATCAATACATCTTGATTGCATGTCTGATCAATCTGAGAGTATGTAGATGATTTGGAAGAAAGAGAGCCTGTGGCAGGGAAACCTCTTGGGAGATGTCTTCTGTGGTCCAGGTAATAAGCTGGATGAGATCTGATAATCATCGATTTGAGAAAAGGGAATGGAAGCACAAGATACAACAAAGGAAGAAGGAAAGATCCTGGTAACACCAACTCCGTGAGAGGTCTTATGGGTAGATGTTGAGGAGCAGGGACTTTTGGGCCACTCAGACTTGTGCTTTAGTCCCTGTTTTGCTACTTATCTGTTATACTTTTTTGGGCCATTTATTTAAGCTTCAATCTCCTCATCTTTAAAATGGGGATAATAGCAATATCTCACAGGAGGAGCTCTGGTGGCATATTAAGTTACATGTTCGGCTGCTAACTATAAGGTCAGCAGTTTGAACCCACCAGCCACTCAACAGGAGAAAGATGAGGATGTCTGCTCCAGTTACAATTTACCACCTTGGAAACCCTAGGGAGCAGTTCTACTCTGTCCTTATAGGGCCACTATGAGTCAGAATGGATTTGATGGCAATGGTTTGGTTTAATTTATTTTTCAGAGTTCTTATTTGGATTAAATAATAATGTTGGAAAACAGTGTAATATACAGCCTGCGTCAAACGTGATCAACGCTCAGTGAATTTTGTTATTATTATGTGTCATGGGTGTTGCAAAGAATCATACTGTATGGTGTCTGCCTTGGGAAATTTGAGGAATAAGGTATTTCCACACACAGTGTTGGGGAGCAAGCCAACACATAGGAACAGATAGTGAGAATATAAAACAGTAGCATACTAAGTGCCTACTGAGGTACTACAGAGGGTAAGTGCTGCTGAGCGAAGCCATCAGGGGAGGCAGCAATGAAGGAGGCAGACTTTATGCAGACACCAGAAAAAAGATTGGATTTTGATAGTAGAGGAGGAAGTGTTGCACACATGTACAGCACTTTACAAGAGGACAGAAACAAGGTGATTTGGCTAGAACGCAGGGGTTGTGTAGGGGTGTTTATTTATACATTACTTTCCATATCTTTCCAGACTGTTTAGGGTAGGAGTGGACTATCAGATTTTCAGTGTGAGGAAAGTTGATAATAGAGTTCTATAGCTAAGGTTCTTTTCCTAGTGATAGTGGGGAGCCATGGAAGGGAGCCATGGAAGGACCAACAGAGGTAGGTCCAGGAGAAAAGCAGTGATTAGAAAGATGTATGGGTGCATTTAGATTGAGAGGATGGGTTCAGGGAGACCTGTTAGGAATTGTTTCCATTGGCCCAGGTAACAGGCCTTGATGAGCTAGAGAATTATCTGTGCGAGAGCACAACAAAGCAAGACCAGAGGAACCTTGTTGACCTTTTAGATTTGGGGGCAGAGGGAAAATGTCTGGAAGACTGATGATAGTAATGATAAGACTCAGAAATGAGTTCAACTTCAGTTGCTCTGTGTTTGTTGAAGATGTTGCAGGGGATGCAGATGTCTAGTAGTTGTTGTTAAGTGCCGTCGAGTCAGTTCTGACTCATACTGACCCTGTATAGGGTTTCCAAGGTTCAGCTGGTGGGGTTGAACTACCAATCTAGCAGTTAACAGTTCAATGCTTATACTATATTGTTGTTGATAAGTGCCTTTGAGTCAGTTTCTACTCATAATGACCATGTATATAGGTTTCTGAGGAGCGGCTGGTGGGTTTGAGCTGCTGATCTTGTGGTTCAAACTGACTTTGAGGTCCAGTGCATTATCCTGCAGCTCCACACCAGGACTCTAATAGACTGCTGGGAATGTGGAACCAGACCATGAAAGCAAGGTCATAGCTCTATAATTAAGCTTTAAGTCAGCAGCAGAAAGGTGGGACTGAGAATCTCTACCCCTGCCCCTAGGCTTTCACAATCTAGCCTATTTTAGGGCCCACATGGGCCATCCCTTGTAGATTCCTGGCTGCCCCCCTCCTTCTTCATTCTGTTTTCCCTTTTCACTCCTCCAGAGACCAGCGCCTTTATGCCACCACCCTGTTTAAGATGAGGGGCCTTCATGCTCCCAACTCATCACCTGCTTCAATGTTACCAGGTCTGTTTCCCAGTCTCAGTATTTGGATATGTGCTGAGTGGTATTTAGTGGTTACCCAAAAAATTGCTTCCTGTGAACTGAGAGATTATGTCATCCTTCCCTGATCAGAGAGTCTCTGGGTGGCGTAAATGGTTAAACCCTCAACAACCAGCAAAGAGTGATTATTTGAATCCACTCAGAGGCATCTTAGAAGAAAAGCCTGGTAGTCTATTTCTGAAAGATCACCAAGCCAAACCAAACCTACTGCCATTAAGTAGATTCCAATTCATAGTGACCCTATATACTATTTCCAAGACTGTAAATGTTTTCAGAAGCAGACAGCAGGGGCAAGGTGGTAGGTTCGAACTGCTGACCTCGTAGTTAGCAGTCCAGTGCTTATCCTGTAGCGCCACCCAAATGTCATTGAAAACCCCATAGAAGGACATAAGCTCACCATGAGTCAGAAGTGACTCTTCAGCCACTGCCTTTTTGTTTGTGTTTTGGTCATTTCCCCCCACACCCCCCCATAACAACATTCTGTATTGCAGGAAAATCCCCATGCTGGGTGCTCTGGTGTCCAAAGCAGGACTTGTGACAGAGGAGAAAGAGGTGGCCAGAGACGCTTTTCTGAGCACCTGACACACAGCTGTTAGAAGACTGTTCTACCACCTGCTCCCAAGGCCTCTCTGGCAGTGGTTCCCTCCCTGTGCCTCCTTCTGAAAGCGTGATCTTAACAGAAAGAAATGTGTCCCTTCTCATCAGCAAGACACAAAAATGAGATTTTAGTGCACTTACAAATCATGCTTACAAAAATTGTCTTCATTTTTTTTTTTTTTTAAAAGGGTCTAATTCTGAATCTAAGTCATAATTCTGAATCTTGGGTTCTATTTTTCAAGGCAGAAAATAAAGTGGCAGGAAAGTTTTAAATCAAGTCAACACTTGCAGTAGACCTTAGAGGAAACAAACAGAACAGAGTGGTATATTCACATACCCAGGGGTATATTCACACAATCAAAATATGCTTATCTATGAGAGAATAGAATAACTCCCATTTAGAAATCCTCTATGAGCTCCACTGGACTGGTTCCAAGTCCTGTCGGTAGCCTTCTGTGACAATGAAATATTTGGATGGGGACTGTGTTCTTGGTGACCCCTGTGTTCATTAGAGCTGCCCTTTACGATGGATTGATGCAGTTATTATGAGGAAGATGCTCATGAGCTGGTCTCCGGCTTCACAGAGGACAGAATGAAAGCAAGTGGGCTGAAGGTGTAGCAAAAAGAGTCAGATGGTAGAAACAGATCATGCATGCTTGTCAGGGCCATTTTAAGCTCTGACTAAACTGCTCTCTTGCTCCCTCCTCTGGGCTCCTGCAGTACTACCTATCCTAAGATTTTCGCTTTGATCATTTACAGGTAATCCCCATCTTGCTGGGGGATTCCCTTCAGGCCACTGCATCCCATAAATAGGCTCTGATGTAAGTCGAATATCTCATTTTATTTATTTATTTGTTTCAGTTCTCGTAGCCTTCTATAGGACACTGATTAGAACAGTAAAACCTAACATTGAACATCAGTGAGTGGACGTCTAAATTGTGCCTTGCAGCATTGTATGTATTATGATTACAGATAAGGATAAGATGTTTTAAAAAAAAGAAAAGAAAAAAAGGCCTTTAGTGCTGTTCGTTGTGACTTGGATATGTTGTAACTCGGGGAGTACTTTTACTATATTGTGGAGCAATTATTTGTTTGTGTGCCTGTTCCTACCAGTAGACTGTGAACTCTCAAAGGGCATGACTCATGTCTCATTTATTTTTGTTCCTCTGCCTCCGCCTCTAGCTGGCACTGGGTGAGGCTGCCGTGGATGGTGAATGAGTAGTTGGCTCACTGGCTGATGATGTCCCACGAAAACAGTTTAGTGTCTGGGAGACTCTGTGTGTGTGTGTGTGTGTGTGTGACAGAGAGAGAAGGTGGTAATAATGAATAAATGACTCTTTGAAGTCTTTTGTATGATTTGGTACAAAATTGTGATACTTTGGAATTCAACAAAGTGTGTGAATTAGCATTGATGAATACTTGGCACATGTTGTTAATTAGAGTGTAATCATTCCCTGATTTAGTAACAAAGGATTGGGAGACACCCATATTTGCCAGAAGGAGCGGTGTTATCTCTTTAAAGGTTTTTAAGGAAAGAGACAGGTATGTTTATGGAATGTGTGAGCAGCCTACTGATTGTAAATTTTCTTGGGGACCTAAAGAACCATTAGAACCATGAAGCTGTATATGAGAGGGACAGTATATTGACTGCCTACAACAGAATGAAACATTGTGAGGATGTGAGGATGGCACAGGATGTGAGGATGGCACTGTTGTGCGTAGAGTGACTATGAGACAGCTATTATTATGTGCCAGATGCATTGTACGTGGTATCTAATTTAACTCACCTACATAGGAGCTTTGGTAGTGTAGTGATTACAAATTGGGCTGCGAACCGCAAGGTCAGCAGTTCGAAACTACCAGCTGTTCTGCGGGAGAAAGATGAGGCGTTCTGCTCTGGTAAAGATTTACAGCCTCGGAAACCCTGTACAGGGTTGCTATGAGTCCGAACCGACTCCATGGCACACAGCAACAACAATATAGTATTATAGGAGCTCTGGTAGCATAGTGGTTACAAATCGGGCTGTGAACCTTAAGGTCAGCAGTTCGAAACTACCAGCTGTTCCGTGGGAGAAAGATGAGGCTTTCTGCTCCTGTAAAGATTTACAGGTTTGGAAACCCTGCACAGGGTCGCTATGGATTGGAACTGACTCGATGGCAGTTAACAGCAACAACAACATATATAGTATTGTAGGAGCTCTGGTAACGTAGTGGTTATGAATCGGGCTGCTAACCTCAAGGTTGGCAGTTTGAAACTAACAGCCGTTCCATGGGAGAAAGATGAGGCTTTCTGCTCCTGTAAAGATGTACAGCCTTGGAAACCCTGTGCAGGGTCACTATGAGTCGGAACCGACTCCACGGTCCTTAACAACAACAACATATAGTGTTTCCCCTAATTTACAGATGATGAAAACGGAGTTTTGGAGATGTTTATGTAGTCAAGCACATTATACATCTGCTATGTGTACAAGACCTCTTTAAAGTGTTCAACAGCAAAGATGTCAGTTTGAGGACTAAGTGTATCTGAGCCAAGCCATAGTATTTTCAGGAGCTTCATAACCACGTGAAAGTTGGACAATGAATAACGAAGACCTTAGAAGAATAGATGCATCTGAGTTATAGTGGAGACGAAGAATGGACTGCCCAAAGAACAAACAAATCTGTCTTGGAAGAAGTATAGCTAGAGTGTTCCTTAGCACTCCTGGATGATGAGACTTTGTCTCTTAGACATTTTATCAGGAAGGACCAGTCCTTGGAGAAAGCCATCATGCTTGGTAAAGTGGAGGGTCAGTGAAACAAAGGAAGACCCCAGTGAGATGCACTGACACAGTGGCAGCAGCAGCAAGGGGTTCAAGTGAAGAAACAATTGTGAAGATGGTATAGGACTAGGCTGTGTTTTGTTCTTTTGTGCACAGGGTCACAATGAGTTGGAGCCAACTCAACAGTACCTATCAACAACAACAACAACATGCCAGATACTGTGATAGACTCTGAGGATACAAAATGACAAAACACACACAGTCCTTCCTCTCAAGGAATTTACAGTGTAGGGGACATTCTGTGGGTTATCCTAAAAACCTTGCATTTGACCTCACGATCAGTAGACAGAGGATGAAGGTGGTGGTGGGCCGAACAAAGTTGTTGCTGTTGTTAGGTGCCTTGAGTCAGTTTTGACTTATAGTGACCCTGTATAGGGTTTCCAAGGCTGTAAATCTTTGGAGGAGCAGAAACCTCATCTTTCTTCCCTGGATGGCTGGTGGGCTCAAACTGTCAACCTTGTGGTACAGGATTTATTCTGGGAGTTTTGCTGTTAAGTTCTGTTGAGTCTGTACCGACTCATAGTGATCCTGTATAAGGTTTCTGAGGAGCAGCTGGTGAGTTTGAACTGTAGACATTGACTTGTCCAAGTTCTTATAATCAGGAGTGGCATACTGGGATTTGAACTGAGGCCCATTTTAACTAGAGTTTGTGTTATGGCCACCACCCACGATGCCAGGGAACACTATTCTGGAAAAGAAGGGGAGACTCACGGGTGTTTTCCTACTCTCCTTACCCATTTCCCTCCTTCAGCTTTTGTTTTCTGTTTTCCTGGGCCTGCAGAAGTCCCGGAAGAGCCTGTGTCCCCGAGCACAGACAGGTGGAAGGTGCTGGTACCCAGGTCTAGTTCTGTTGCTGCTCTCCAGCCTCCTGACCACACTACCCACCCTTTTTCCTGAGGTGGACATTTCTGTTCACTATAGGTGGGTACAAAGGAAACAGCCTGGTTCCCTCCAGGGTGGTGGGGAAACTGTGGATCCGCTGTAGGTGGGAGTCTATTGCTGTCTTCTGTAAACCAGGGCAGGAAAGGAACCAAGTTCCCACCTTGCTGGCAAAACAGGTGTTGGGAGGAGAAGAGATGAGAAGAAGCTGTGTTCTCCTCAGTGCCGTTTGTGTTCTTGCTGGGTGGGTGTGAGGTGTGGATGCTCGTGTTTCGTTTTGCATTGCTTCTCTGTGTTCCTCCTTGCTGGAGGCCTGCCACCTTGCCAATGTTTAACAAAATCTATATGTTTTATTTCATATTTTTGAAACCTTCAAATGTTTCAATGCTTTTATGGTAAACAAAACATTTCCAATAATTGCTCACAACAATTCAGAAAAATCAGCCTGCTCTGTTTATCTGTAGATGTTCCGGGGCTGTTGTCTTTGCAGAATTATTCTTTCAGTATTGTGTAGAGGATGAGGACACGGCTCTGCCAGACCCCCTGCATCAAAATCCTGACTCTAACACTTTGTAGCTAAGTGACCTTCATATTTCTATGCCTGAATTCCCTTATCAGTAAGAAAGAGATAATGCTACTAACTTTCATAGCATGATTATGAGAACTGTTGTCAGGTGCTACCTTGTTGATTTCAACTCAACCACTCTATTGGACAGAGTAGAACCGCCTCGTAGAGTTTCCTAGACTGTAATCTTTACGGGAGTAGATCGTTAGATCTTTTTCCTTTGGAGTCACTGATGGAGTTTGAATTGCCAACCTTTTGGTTAGCAGCTGAGTGCTTAACTGTTGTGTCACCAAGGGCTCTTTTTATGAGGATTAAGTAAGTTAATATATGTAATGTACTTACTTAATACAATAGTGTGTTCTGTGTGTGCCAGCTAGTATTTTTGACAAGTTTGCTTAGTTTGTCCTCTGAGATTCTCATGGTCACACCTTTAGGAAGGCTTTGGCAAGGGAAGTTGTGCTGACCTTTGGCCTGCATGCTGTCTTCACTTGAAGTCTATCACCTTACCAGGAAAGGACTAGCCGATGAGGCTCTCCCAAATGTAAGAGAAGCAATTCTGCTTTGCTAAAGTTTCTGTGGGTGTTGAGAAGCAGGGTAGAATACTATCTTGTCTGTTAGCACATGTCACATCAATCATTTTCAAAACCCTTCTGGTGCATTACATAGCACATAGCCCAGCGACAAATTCAGAGGCACAAAGAATATTTTAAAAATGTAACATAACGTACACCAATCCAAACCAAGCCTTCTGCCATCCAGTCGAATTGGACTCACAGCGACCCTGTACAGGGTTTCTGAGACTGTAAATCTTTACAAGAGCAGACAGCCTCATCTTTCTCTCGAGGATCTGCTAGTGGGTTTGAACCACTGACCTTGTAGCAGGACTTTGCTTATTGCACAGCACCACCAGAAAACCTTTAAGGCCCACCAGATGAGCAGAAGTCCAGGTTTTTCCATGCCACTGAGCCCCTATCAAACAGGTGAACTCCAAGTTTTCTCCAGCGGTCAGTTGAGTCTTTAGCTTTGGGTACATAGGTAACGTTTGTTTTCTTTGGAAGCAGCTTTAACCAGAAATGCATCTGTGTGGAGAAAGAGCTGCCTTTTGATTCTTCTCACGGAGGCTGTGGTAAGCAAGGTCTTGACAGTCTGCATGGCCTGGGAATGTGCAGGTGGCTCTGGGGACAGCGTGGACAGACAAGCATTGACATATGGTCCTTGCTGGCACAGTATAACACAGTAATTAAAAATGTCTTAAAATGAAGAAACTTCGCAAACTGTAAAGTATAACATGGTAGATGTCAAATTAGCATTTTCAGCCTCTTTTTAACAATGCCATAATCTCATTAATCTACAGAAGGAACTAAATGCATGGACTCCAACCATTTGGCTGGACATATGTTGCACACTGGACTGGCCATTTGGCTGGATCCGATTAAAATTGCATTTTATTTTGGGCCTGCTTGCAGCTTTTTACGCTCCCATTTTGAAGTGAATAGGCTTCTGGGTGCCAAAAATTTAGTAGCAATTTGAGCAAAACAAACAAACAAACAAACAAAAAACAACCAAACCCACAACACAACCAATTAAGAAATTCCGTAGAAGAAATGGATAATGGATTGGAGGTAGAAGCTGCAGTATTCATAAGGCTGGCTTCAGCTGCTTGTTGGTGTTAAATTAAGTGCCTTCCAGTCGATTCTGACACATACCGACCCCTTAAAGGGTTTCCCAAGGCTTTAAATCTTTACAAGAGCAGAAAGCCTCACTTTTCTCCTGTGGAGCGGCTGGTGGACTTGAACCGCAGTCCTTGTGGTTCAAAGCCCCATGCTTATCTTACAGAGCCACCCTGCCCAGCACTGAAAGTCCCATTAAATAGCAGTAGATATATTACACATTAGAATCCACAGGCCCTGCTCATTTATGGATGAGTTGATTAAAGATTCTATTTATTTTGAATGACTTTGTATGTTATTACACCTTTCAGCACACTGCTTTGTCTTGAAACTATTTAGTAACCAATATGAAAGATTTTTTTGAAATCCTCTGTGGATTTTTGATTAGAAATGACTGTAGCTTGCCTACATGGATATGCTGTTGTTGTAGTGTGCTGTTGGGTTGATTCCAACTCATAATGACGTTATTGAACAGAGTTATAGATGCCCCTACAGGGCCTCCTAGGTTGTAATCTTTATGGGAGCAGAATTCCAGGTCTTTTCTCTCTTAGAGTCACCAGTGGGTTCGAACTGCTAACCTTTAGGCTAGTAGCTAAAGGCAAACATTGTGCCACCACTGTTATTTTGCATGAATATAGCCACTAATGTTTCCCGAGTATTTGGTATGCACTCAGTGCATTGTGGACTCCTGATGTGATATGGCACTGTAGGGTAAGCACTGGACTGCAAGGTTGATTTAAACTGCAAGGTTGTTGGTTCAAACTCAACACTCACTCCTTGGAATCCCTATACAGGGTTGCTATGAGTCAGAACTGACTTGAAGGCACATAGATGCCAGTGTGACACTGTTGGATCAGCACTGGACTGTGAACCACAGGGCAGCAGTTTAAATCCACCAGCTGCTCCTTGGAAGCTCTATACGGGGTCACTATGAATCAGAACCAACTTGACCGCAATTTACAACAACAACAACAACAGTGCATTGTACTGAGTGTTACAGTATAACAAATCATGACACTGAAATGTGCAAAGTGCAGTGGAATTCAGAGGAGTAAGAGGGCGTCTCTAGTGTGTGCTTGTTGGGAAGTATCAGATAAGCCTTTATGAAAGAGGTGGCATTTGGAAAGATGGGTAGGATTCTGAAGAGGCAGAAAGGTGATTTGGAATCTCAGGAGTAAAAGGTGGCAGGTAGGAAATCCTAGGAAGATACGTAAAGCGCTTTGAAGGATGAGTTTGTAAGGGTAAATGTTAGAGACTATCGGGTGGACAGGATTCAATGGCAGGCCAAGGGGTATGGTAGGGAATGGGGGTGGGGGCTACTGAAGGTTTTTAAGTAAAAATGACTCATCCTTTAGGATTATAATATGGGGGTAGTGTGTGGAATACATCGCCTGTCTGTCATACTGTCCTGGCATGAATGTTGCCATGAGATGGGGAACTATGTCACTGGTATTTCAAACACCAGTAGGGCCGCCTGTGGTCCACAGGTTTCAGTGGAGCTTCCCCACTAAGACAGGCTAGAAAGAAAAGCCTCTAATAAGTTACTTTGGAAAATGAATTAGCCAATGTACTCCCTACAGATCACAACAGAATATTGGCTGATAACGTTTTGGAGGTGAGCTCCTTGGATGGAAATGTATTCAAAACACTCAGAACAATAGACTCCAACAGAGCAAAGGTCAGGAAGGTGGTGCTGGACCAGGTGCTGTTTCTTCTCTTGTCCTTGGGGTTGCCGTGGAGCTGGCCCAATAGCAACTAGCAATAAGGATGTGTGGGATGGATTGTGAAGACCATCAGCTAGGAGACAGCGATGGCAGTCCAGTGAAGCATCGTGAGAGTACAGGGCCTGTGCTCTTAGTGATCGCTGGTTATGTAACGAGAGCACAGGGCCTCACAGTGACCATTTTCAGCAACAGCAGTCCTTCTACACTTGTAAGTGGAGTTCTGATGTGGCTCTACAGGATAAGAACTGGACTGCAAGGTTGAGTTTGAACTGCACGGTCGGTGGTTCAAACTCACCAACGGTTCCTCAGAAACCCTATACAGGGTCGTTGTGAATTGGGACCGACTTGAAGGCACTTAACCACAACAACAAAATGCATATAGGCAGGCCAGAGATGAAAGTACTCTTGTGGATGGTAGAAAGAAAGCTGGTGGTGCAGTGGTTCAAGTGCTCTGCTGTGAAACAAAAGGTTGTGGGTTGTCTCTGCAGGAGATTTACAGCCTTGGAAACCTGATGGGGCAGTCCTCCTCTGTCCTGCAACCATTATGAGTTGGAATTGGCTCGATGGCCGTGAGTTTTGTTTTGTTGGTAGTACGTTCAATAAAATAACTTTTGCTCTCCCAGATGCCTTTTCAAAAGCTGAGTCTCCTCATGTTCTCTCAGACAGACAAACATTCGCTAGGACTGAGCACGATGGCTGTGGGTGAGATGGAAAATAGACTAGTGTCTGTTTTAAGCTGTCCAACACTGCACCCCAGAGGTTAGACATTCTTGTAAGCTGATTAGGAAGATGTGCAAAGCTGGCATGAGGACCAGAAGTTGGCACTGTCACCTGGAATTAATAACACCACACATATTCTTCCATGACAAGACTTCATGTTTTCACGACATCGTGACACTTTGTTTTCCTTTGTTTCATCAGTTTTACAAGGAGGTGGAAGAGATGGAGAAATGTGTTTGTAAGAATTTTTAGTGCGGGACTTTGGACAGCTCTGCAAATATCTGCATATGGAATTTTAAAATCAAAGAATGCTACTGGTTGGGTGCCTGCTTACCTAGAAGGGATGGTTGAGTAGTTGGAAAGGGAAAAGGTCTAAAGGGAAGGAGGTTTCCCATTGGATAGTTACCCTTTGCCCTATGACCTATGTCCAGAATTTAGACACCAGCAGGTCTGTCTTAGGGGAGACAGTAGCCACTTGATTTCATCTCTTTTTCTGATGTAGAATTTTCTGAATGGAAATGAGACCTGTGAGATGCCTGGTAAATTAGAAATCTGTCCACGAAGAATTCTCAGCATTTAATTAAAGTCACAATCCCCGGGGACTTAACAGTGTATGAAGTAATAAACCCATCACACAAAACCACTAAATATGTGGACTTTTATCCAAATTTGTTGCAATCATAGTAAGTTTCTAGTGGCATATGAGAATACCCAGAAATAATTATTTTAGAAAAAAATATTTTCTTGCTTTTTTTCCCCCTTGTGATACGGTAACTGTGTGCTAGACAGAAGTGAATTCAAATGTATATCCTGAGTTCAAATGAAGATGTTGGTTCCATATGTACCTTTTGGACTAAAGGAAGATTTTTCAATGTTGGAGAAGAGGGTACTGAGAAGACAAAGCTCTTTGCATCTCCTGAGGGAGAACTTCTCTGATGGCTTCTGCATTGTGTCTATAATTCATGGGTAAATACCTGCATTTGAGGTATTCAACAAAGCAAGAGCTGTTGCTAGTCCTGTGGAATCTTTTAGGGATTTCCCCAGGAACAGTCAATATTTGGGGACAGAAACTGATTGAAAAGGGTAGAGGAGTTGCAAAGTGTTATGTATACCTTGGGTACTGCAAATGGTTTGGCTGGTAACAGAAAGGTTGGTGGTTCAAATACACGTAGAGATACCTTGGAAGAAAGAGCAGGCAGCCAACTTCTGAAAGATCATAGTCACCGAAAACCCTCTCAAGCCGAGCTCTACTCTGATACACATGCGGTCACCATAGATTTAATGGTCACTGTTTTTGGTTTTTAATGTACCTTGGAACTTAGCTGTACACTGCCCAGTCCATACATAACTCCCACTTTCTTGCAGGGAGGGATCACCACGTATATGCTCTATTCATTATAGGATAGCAAAGGTGTGTGTGTGTTTAGCATATTTCCTTGAGATACAATATAATTCCATTTTCCATTTTTCCATTTAATTTATACAATAAACTGATGGGAATGTATCTTGTTTTGATGTTCTAAAGAGTCCTGCCGCCTTCTTGTGATAAGAATATTATTTATTTAATAACACCTTGTTGTTGTTAAGTGCCGTTGAGTTGGTTCTTAGCGACCCTATATAGGGTTTCCGAGGAGCAGCTGGTGGGTTTGAACTTACAACCTTGTGGTTTGCAGTCCAGTGCCAATTGCCTTGGGAAAGTTTAAGACATTTAGCAATTAAAAAAATTTTTTTAAACTGCCTTACTACATTTCTTCATATTAAAGGAGGAAAGGAACTTAACATTTACTTTGTAGATGATGAAAACTAACTAACTGAGGCATTAATAGAGGCAGAAGAAAGTCCAGGTTTGGGGGCCCTGGAGCCAACCCTGGATGTTGGTGTTGGTTTTGCCCTTTCCCACTTGAGTGACCCAAGGCAGATCTTTTAGCCCTCTGTGCTTTGGTTGGTTCATATGTAAGATGGGGATACAATAGACGAAAGAATGTATATAGGGCACCAGATTGTTGTTGTTGTTGTTATGTGCCATGGAGTTGGTTCCAACTCATAGTGACCCTGTACAGGGTTTCCGAGGCTATACATTTTTATGGGAGCAGAAAGCCTCATCTTTCTCCCGCGAAACAACTGACAGTTTTGAACCACTTACCATGAGATTAGCAGCCTATTTCATAAGCACTACGCTACCAGAGTTCCTTGGTACTCAGTAAATACTAGTGGTGGTGGTGGGTGTACTATGGAGTCTGTTCCAACTCATAGTGACCCTGCATAGGGATTCCAAGGCTGTAAATTTTTATAGGAGCAGAAAGCCTCATCTTTCTCTTACAGAACGACTATTAACAGCCCGACTCATAACTCCTTCTTCCTAGTCTGTCTTCGTCTGGACGCTCATCTGAAACCTGTCCACCATGGGTGACCCTGCTGGTATTTAAAATACCGGTAGCATAGCTTTCAGAATCGCAGTAACTCACAAGCCACCACAGTACGACAAACTGACAGACGAGTGGTAGAATACACTACCAGAGCTCCTTAAATAGTAGTGATCCTATCATTTGTAACCCAATGTCTGGTGGTTTGAACCCACCAGTGTTACTGCAGAAGAAAGGCCTGGCAACAAGCCTCTGTAGAGAGTATTGTTGTTAAGTGCCATGGAGTTGATTCTGATTCAAGCGGCCCCATATGACAGAACAGAACGAGCCTAAAAGGTTTTCTTGGTTGTTTCTTTATGGAAACAGATTGACAGGTTTTTGTACCACAGAGCTGCTGGTTGAGTTCAAATCATCAACCTTAAGTGTTATGTATGCCACAGGGTCCCTTTCTGTAAAAATCGCAGCTGAGTTGGAATGGATTTGACAGCAACAGTTTTGGCCTTTTGGGTTTTTAGCATCATCATCAATTATCATTGAAGCTGGCTCCACAGTCCCATGCTTGGGTGGATTTTCACTGCTGACATTGTGCCTGCCTGTGACCTGCGGCAGATGTTTGCTGATTTGGCAATGGGCCTCAGTTCTCCCCTTCCATTTCCAGTCTGGATTTCCAATCCTCTGTGTCTGGTTTCTAATCAGAGCAGCCTGTGCTGACATGCTTGGACTGCCTCGTGGACAAGAACCTTGTTTAGTCAATTGTGCAGCCTTGAACCAGAAAGCAGCATGGGTTTGAATCCAGCCAGAATGGGTTTGAGTCTTTGTTTATATGTTATTGTCGGAGGCAGTCTGATGCAGGGAGCCTGCATAGCATCGTGATTTCAGGCTTGAGTGCTGGGATGAAACTGGGTAAGCTGAGATCACTATTCTTTAAAAAAATTATTTAATCTTCCTAAGCCTCAGTTTCCTTATCAGTAAAATGGGAATACTGATTCCCACCCAGAAGGTTGTTGTGAGGATTAAGTGACAACAGGCATGAAGCCTGACACATCCTGGTGCAGCTCTGTAGGATAAGCGCTTGACTACAAGATGGGTTTGAGTCACAAACTCGGCAGTTCAAACTCACCAGCTGCTCCTCAGCAACTTTATACAGGGTTGCTATGAGTTGCAACCGACTGGACGGCACTTACCAATGACAACAGCATCATTACAGTAACCCTCGCTCTGCCGATTAGTGGCTGTTTTGATTTGGGACAAGTTACTTTAACCTTCCCAAACCTTAGTTTCCTCATTTGTAAAATGGGACTATTAAAATTTTTTATCTCATTAGATTAGTAAGAGCGCTAGATGATCACATATTTAAATATTCAACATAGAACCATAGTGGTGGTTGTGGTTGTGTGCTGCTGAGTTGGTTCCAACTCATAGTGACAGTGACCTTGTATACAGGTTCTGAAGCTGTAAATCTTTTTGGAAGCAGAAAGCCTTGTCTTTCTCTCACAGAGTGACTGGTAGATTTGAACTGTGATCTTCAGGTAATCAGCTCAAATTGTAATCCACTACACTAATCCACTGCCAGGGCTCCTTAAAATCATAGTTATGCACCCAGTACACATTTGCTACTGCTATGTGATGTAATAAAGAGCTCTGATAGCATAGTGGTTACGAGTTGGGCTGCTAACCTCAAGGTCAGCAGTTTGAAACTATCAGCTGTTCCTTGGGAGAAAGATGCAGCTTTCTGCTTCTGTAAAGATTTATAGCCTCGGAAACCCTATACAGGGTCGCTATGAGTCGAAACCGACTCCACGGCATATAACCACCACCACCATGTGATGTAATGGTTAAGCACTTACTTGGCTGCTGATCAAAAGGTTGGCAGTTTGAATCCTTCCAGAGATTCGTTGGAAGAGAGACCTGGCAATATGCTACTGTAAAGATTGTTGTTGTTAAGTGTCATTGAATCGGTTCTGACTCATGGCGACCCTGTATAGGGTCTCCGAGGAGCAGCTGGTGAGTTTGAACCATGGAAATTGCGATTCAAACCGACTTTGAGGCCCAGTGCTTATCCTTGACACCAGAACCCTATGGGTTCTACTAGGTCACATGGGGTCACTATGAGTTGAAATGGACTCCACAACACCTAACAGTAGCTAAGTGATTTAATTTTTCAGTGTTTTATACCTGTAAATTGGAATAGTCACATCTAGCTCAAGAAGATGGGAGGAAGAAATTTAACAATGTAAATAAAGGATACGCTGCCTAGTGTAGGTTCTCAGACAACCACTCGTTTATCAGTTTGTCTTACTGTGGTGCTTTGCGTGTTGCTGTGATTCTGGAAGCTATGCAATGGGTATTTTAAATACCAGCAGGGTCACCCATGGTGGACAGGTTTCAGCTTAGCTTCTAGACAAACACAGACTAGGAAGAAGGAGAGAAGAACTACTTACAAATATTTAGTCACTGAAAAGATGAATAGCAGTGGAACACTGTCAACACCAGAATATTGACTATTGAAACACAATGAAGAGCACCAGAATATTGTCAGATATAGTGCTGTAAGATGAGGCCTTCAGGTTGGAAGGCATTCAAAATGCAACTGGGTAAGAGATGCCTCCTCCAAGTAGAGTTGACCATGATGATGCGAATGGAGTAAAGCCCTCAGGATCTTGATTTGCTGATTGGGCACAACTCAAAATGAAGAGAAACAGCTGTAAACATCCATTATTAATAATTGGAACATGAAATGTACAAAGTATGAATCTAGGAAAATTGGAAATTGTCAAAAATGAAATGGACTGCATAAACATCGATATCTTAGGGATTAGTGAGCTGAAATGGACTGGTATTGGCTATTTTGAATCTGACAATCACATGGTTTACTATGCCAGGAATGACAAATTGAAAAGGAATGGCATCACTTTCTTTCATACTCTTTCCTGGAAATTCAGCACTTTTTAGACTGAATTACAATCTCTGCATCTCATTACCCTGCAATCTGCCAAACTGGTGATGCATTTAATCATCATAATAATGATGATGATAATAATAATGACAAAAATACCTGGCTTTGAAGCTTATTAACATTGACCAGGGTTGGGAGGGAATTGGATAGAGGAAGTCATTGTGTAGGGGGTACTGAGCTTCTGTTTAGGAGCCCTAGTGGCACAATGGGTTAGGCATTGGGCTACCTAAGGTGCACCTGACTCAAGCCATGATATTTGCAATAGTCTTATATATATGTAAAAGTTGATCAATGAATAAGGAAGAGCATAGAAGAATTGATGTATTGAATTATGGTGTTGGAGGAGAATATTAAAAGTACAATGGACTGCCAAAAGAACAAACAAATCTGTGTTGGAAGAAGTACAGCTAGAGTGTTCCTTAGAAGCCAGGATGGCCAGGCTTCATCGCTCATACTTTTGACATATTATCAAGAGGGTCGAGTCCCTGGAGAAGGATATCATGCTTGGGAAAGTGGAGGGTTGGCGAAAATGAGGAAGACTCCCAACGAGATGGATTGGCACAGTAGCAGCAGCAATGGGCTTTAGTGTAGCAACAATTCTGAGGCTGGAGCAGGACTGGGCAGTGTTGTGCATAGGATCACTATGAGTTGATAGTGACTCGACAGTGCCAGACAACAGCAATGTTTGTCAGCGCTCAAGCTACAAAGATGCATAATGTACAACTGTCATCCTTATTTCTTGCCAGACCCCAAGAGGAAGCAGTGTAGAAGATAAACACTACGTGAATGTAGTAACTTATCCCTGCTACTTACAAGTCTGTGACTTTTGGCACATCACTTAATCTCAGTTTTCATGTCTGTAAAATAAGAAGAATAATATTGTTGTTGTGGTTGTTAAGTGCCATTGAGTTAGTTCCGGCTCATAGCAACCCTCTATAGGGTTTTGAGGAGCAGCTGGTGAGTTTGAACCACTGACCTTGTGGTTCAAACCTACTTTTGGGTCTAGTGCTTATCATATAATGCCACACCAGAAGTCCAGGAAGACTAATAGTATTTCTTTATTAATATTTTTATGTACATGAATTCCACATACAAAGCAGCTTGTACACAGTAAATATCAACCCTGAATTGTTTTTGTTGTTATTAGGTGCCATCATGTCGGTTCCATCGCATAGCAACCCTGTGGACCACAAAATGAAACACTGCCCCATCCTGCGCCTTCTTCACAATTGTTACCATATTTGAGCCCATTGTTGCAGACACTGTACATTAATCCACTTTGTTGAGGGTCTTCCTCTTTTGCACCAACCCTCTACTTTACCAAGCATAATATCCTTTTCTCAGGACTGGTCCCTACTGGTAACTTGTATAAAGTATATGAGACTAAATCTTGCCATTAGTGATTCTAATGAATATTCTGATTGTACTTCTTCCAAGACAGACTAGTTGGTTCTTCTGCCAGTCCATGATATATTCAACATTATTGGTCAACACCATAATTCAAATGCATGAATTCTCTCTGGTCTTCCCTATTCACTGTCCTGCTTTCCCATGTATACTGAAAATACCATGGCTTGAATCAGGCTCACCTTAGTCTTCAGTGAGACATCTTTGTACTTTAACACTTTAAAGAAGTCTTTTCCAGCAGATTTGTCCAATGCAATATGTCATTTGATTTCTTGACTGCTCCTTCCATGAGTGTTGATTGTGTGTAAAATAAAATCCTATACAAATCCGATCTGCCCTCTGTTGATTATGATGTTTGTTGGTCCAGTTGTGAGGACTTTTGTTTTCTTTAAATTGAAGTATAACCCCTACTCAAAGCATGGATTACAGCATTGTTTGTTGTTTTTATTGTTGTTAAGTGTTGTTGGATCAGTTCTGACTCCTAGTGACCCTGTATAGGGTTCCCAAGGAGTTGCTGGTGGGTTTGAACTGCCAACTTTGCAGTTAGCAATTCAGTGCTTATCCTACATCACCACACCAGGACTCCAGCATTGAATTTTTGTTGTTGTTATTAAGTGCCATCGAGTCGTTTCCGACCCATAGCGACCCTGTACAGGGTTTCCGAGGGTGTAAATCTTTACGGGAGTAGAAAGCCTCATCTTTCTCCCATGGAGCGGCTGGTAGTTTCGAACCGCTGACCTTAAGGTTCGCAGCCCTATTCGTAACCACTACGCTACCAGAGCTCCTCATTGAATTAGACATCCATAATACTGACTTGACAGTACTTAACAACAACAACAACAACAATATAAGGCAAAAGACTCGATGGTGCAGTGGCTAAGAACTTGACTGCTAATTGAAAGTTGGAGGTTCAAACTACCAGAAGCTCTGAGGAGAAAAGACTTGGCAATTCTATTAAGTGATCCTATAAAGATCACAGGCTAGGGAACGTTATGGGACATTTCTACTCTCTGTCCTATAGGGTGGCTATGAGGTGGCTTTGATTTGATGGCACACAACAATGTTGATGGTAGAATTCTTACCTTCCATGAGAGAGACCCAGGGTTGATTCCCAGCCAATGTACATCAGACCCAGCCACCACCTGTCTGCATGTTTCTATGAGACTGAATAGGTTTCTGTGGAGCTTCCAGACTAAGACAGACTAGGAAGAAGTGTCTGGTGACCTGCTTCTGAAAACCAGTCCATGAAAACTCTATAGATCACAATGGATACTTCCCAACTGACGTTGAGGATGGGCAGGACTGGGCAACTTTTGTTCTCTTGTTCACGGGGTCAGGGCTAACTCAACTGTAGTTAATAATAACAGCAATGTGATGGGCTTTTTTGATCTTGATCGCCTACTGCTTGCCACAGCTCTGCAAGGTAAATATCATGGCTTCAAGTCTATTGATGAGGAAACTGAAGCTACGGGATTTTCCCATTACAAAGCAATTAGATGGGGAATCTAGGAATTCTGATTTTGGCCTATTTATTGCAGTACAGCCATGCTATGCTGGTGCTTATCAGGCTGAAAATCCAAAGAAGTGGTGCAGATAGTGAGAACTGTGGACAGGCAGAGAAGTAAGCCCAACAGGTCAACACATCGCTGTGCCAAATAAACTCTTAGTTCCATCCTCCTTTAGATTTTAGGCAACCGTACTTTTAACAAGAAAATAACACCTAACTATTGTAAAGAGCTCTGGTAGTGTAGTGGTTATGAGTTGGGCTGCGAACCACAAGGTCAGCAGTTTGAAACTACCAGCTGTTCCGCGGGAGAAAGATGAGGCTTTCTGCTCCTGTAAAGATTTATAGCCTCGGAAACCCTGTACAGGGTCGCTATGAGTCAGAACTGACTCCATGGCACAAAACCACCACCGCCACCACTGTTGTAGTTGTTAAGTGCCCTCATAGGTTGTTATATTGGTGTTAAGCATTCCTGGTTGTTGTTGTTAAGTTCCATTGAGTCGGTTCCAACCGACAGCAACTCTGTATGGGGTTTTTGAGGAGTGGCTGGTGAGTTTGAACTGCTGACCTTGTGGTTCAAATGGATGTTGTGGTTGAGTGCTTCTCCTATAGCATCACGGAACCCTGGTAGCATAGTGGATTATGAGCTGGGCTCCTGACTGCAAGGTAAGTTGGTTGAATGTACCAGTTGTCCCATGGGAGAAACATGAGGCTTTCTCCTCCTATAAAGATTTACAGCCTCAGAAACCCTATATAACTTGGTGGCACACAACCACCAACACCATTATTGGTGTTGATGTGTATTAGACATTTTGCTTTTTAGTCAATGCTATTGTGAGATATTTATATTCAAAGTTTTGTTCAAATGAAGGGGGGCTTTTAAACCTTTTTTTTTTTTTTTTTTTTTTTACTTAAAAACCCAACCCAACCCATTGCTGTCTACAGCATTCTGATCCACAGCAACCGTCGAGGACAGAGGAGAATGGCCTCATAGGCTTGCCAAAACTAAGTCTTTTCAGAAGTAGATTTGTCTCCTCTTTCTTCCCTGAAGTGACTAATGAGTTCAAACCACCAACCTTTCAGTTAGCAGTCCAATGCTTAACCCATGACATTACTAGGATTCCTTATTTCTGTGATCAACCAAAACCAAACTTACTGCCATCAAGTCAAATCTGACTCATAGTGACCCTATAGAATGCAGTAGAATTGCTCCTTTAGGTTTCCAAGACTTTATAGGAGCATGCTGCCTCATCTCATCTTTCTCCCAAGGAGCACATGGTGGATTTGAACCACTGACCTTAAGTTTAACAACCCATCACTTAACCCACTATGTTGTTAAGTGCCGTCGAGTTGCTTCCAACTCATAAGTATACTATATAGGGTTTCCGAGGCGTGGCTGGCGGGTTTGAACCACCAACCTTGCAATTAATGTGTGGTTAGCAGTCCAGTGCTTATCCTACAGAGAGCCACATCAGGAATCCTAACCCACTATACATTTAAGTTGTTAAGTGTTGTCGAGTCAGTTCTGACTCATTATGATCCCTATAGGGTTTTCAAGGAGCCACTGGTGTTAACTTTGCAGTTAACAGTCCTGTTCTTATCCTACAATGCCACACCAGGACTCCCTAACCAACTATTGTTAAATGTCATTGAGTTGGTTCTGACTCATAGTGACCCTGTATAGGATTTCTGAGGAGTGGCTGGTGGGTTTGAATGACTGACCTTGTGGTTCAAACCGACCTTGCAGTCCAGTGCTTTATCCTACAAACACCACACTAGGGCTCCAGTAACCTACTGAGTAGTCAACTACATAGTATATGACTTTCTGACTTAATTTTTCATAAATGCCCTCTGGTGGTAAATCTTGGAAATTACTTATTTCTTCGTAGTATAAGTAGAACTAATGAAGAAAGAGAAAAAAATCCTGAATTTACTCAAGATCTTTCCTAAGTCTCTTGCTACAATATTTACCAGTCATTTACTAGCATTTTTTTAACATTAAAAAAAAAATCTTTATGAAGGTCCAAAACTGTAAGAAAGAATAACTTTTACACAAACCTTGGCTCATTTTGTCTTTAATGGTTTTGACTGCAAAATATGCGTTCTATTTAATTTTGGACAACTTCCAATTTTGCTAGATTCATACTTTGTACATTTCATGTTCTGATTATGAGTGGATGTTTGCAGCTGTTTTTCCTCATTTTGAGTTGTGTCTCATCAACAAATGAAGGTCCTGAAAGCTTTGCTCCATTTATATCATTATGGTTAACTCTGCGTTGAAGAAGAAGGAACTCTGGTAGTGTAGTGGTTACGAATCAGGCTGCTAACCTCAGGGTCAGCAGTTTGAAATTATCAACTGTTAACGAGGGAGAAAGATGAGGCTTTCTGCTCCCGTAAAGATTTACAGCCTCAGAAACCCTGTACAGGGTCGCTATGGGTCGGAACTGACTCCACGGCACATAACCACCACCACCACTTTGAGGAGGCAACTCTACCGCAATATATTCTGAGTGGCTCCCAACCTGAGGGGCTCATCTTCCAGCCCTATATGTGAGAATATTCCACTTATATTCCTAAGTTTTACATCTGCTGGCACTATATTTGACAATGTTCTGCTGTTATTCATCAGGTTTACAGTGACTAAATGTTCAGTAGTCTTCCTCTCCTTTCTAGTCCGTCTTAGTCTGGAAGCTCAGCTGAAACCTGCCCACTATGGGTGACCATGCTGGTATTTAAAATACCAGTGGCATAGCTTTCAGCATCACAGCAACACTCAAGCCACCACAGTACGACAAACTGACAGATGAGTGGTGGTTGTAACCCAAGGGATAGCCTATATGATGTCCTTCCAAAAAGGGTTTTTGAGCAGGTGCTATGTCTTTATGCCAGGGTTTTTGTTTTTTATATCCGGTTTAATCTTTACCACAATCCTTTCTATTATGATTCTTCCAGTATTTTCTAGAAGAAAGAGACTCAGAGAACTGACATAACGTTCAGGCTTTAAGTGGCTGAACTGGAATTCAAATTCAAGTTTCCGATTCCACAGTTGATGGCGTTGCCTCCTGATCACGTGATTTCTCATGAATGGCTCCGAACGCTGAGTCATGTTCACATTCTGCTCAAATCCGCAACAGAAACTGTGAGCTCAGCTCAAGTGGGAGTAACTTCGGGTGGGGCTAATACACTTTTGTAAATAAGAGTCCTCGTGGACACAAGACAATAAGACCTATACAGAGCCAAAGAAAACAAAAACCTCTGCTTTGCACCTACCCATCAGCAAAGACAGAATTCTTGATCCCCTTGACATGTGCACCTGGTTCAGCTGGCACAGTTCCATTCAACAACAGGACTTATCTCTAGGGCACGAATTGGAACCCCCAAGGGGAAGGGGACTGCATTCAAGTCATTGTTGCTGTTGTTGTTGTTGTTAAGTGTCATCGAGTTGGTTCCAACTCATAGTGACACTGTGTAGGGTTTTCTAAGGAGCGGCTAGTAAACGTGAACCACCAAGCTGTCCAGCACATTAATCCACAGAACCACACCAGGACTTCCTATAGCCATTAAATCTAACCTCATCTTTCACCTCACCTGGTATTTCTCTTGACCCCTAACTTTGTTACCCATTTGATCATCATGTATTCACTTCATTCCTGAGATTTGATACCCTTTGGGGATTTCCTAATGAATGGCATCAGCTCCCAATGACAATTCTCCCTCCCTTTCTTGAAAAAGTACTTTGTAAGAAATAAAAAAAAGCAAAACAAACATTTTCTCTCTCACTGATACACTGTTAGTAGGAGGGTAAATGGACTCTTGGCAGTGGCTGACCTGAAATTTCACTTCGTTAGAAGAATTTGTTCTAAATAAATATTCATGTATATATTTAAAGACACACATACAATAAATCTTCATGGCAGCATTGTTTGTAATAGCAAAAAATGGGGAAAAACTCTAATATCTATCAATAGAACTGACTAAGCAAACTATGACTATTTGATCCCAGCATATGTTTATACTATAGAATCAAGCTGCTGTTAAAAACAATGAGATAAATGTATGTTCAATGTGCCTACAATATATGACGGGAAATGGTTCTACAATATACTCTCCCTTCTTAAAAACTAAGGCAAGTTGCCAAGTAGTGTATAGAGCATTTTTGGCACAAATATCATATGACTTTTATGTTTGTTTGCCAACAGCTTCCCTGCCCGCAGGTATTTTGGTAAATGTACTGTGCTCATTATTTATTTTTATTTTTTACAACAACATGTAAAATGATACACACCAAACAGTTAATAGTGGGCAACCAACTGGAGAGTGGGGCTGGGGAGGTGAAATGAATAAGGCGGGGTCAAAGGAGTTTTATTTTCTCTTTTGAATATTCAGGATTATTTGAATTTTAAAAAATAACAAGCATATGTGAGTTTTGGAATTTAAAAGAAAAAAAATATAATACCTTCTTATATTAATTGTTCTGCTGTGGTGCTGTATGATAAGCACTCAACCACAAGGTCGGCAGTTCAAACTCACCAGCTGCTCTTTGGAAATCCTATATTGGGTTGCTGTGAGTTGGAACTGACTCAATGGCACTTAACAACAAGAACAACAACACATTAATTGTAGTAACGTTCTTTGAAATAGAATCCTGCCTTTAACGTAGATGGCATGTTGTGACACTTCAGGTCAATTTTAATCAATACGCCCAGGTTTTCTTATTTAAGTCATATGTCTCAGATCTACCTTGGCCAATAGCCCCCCGAATTCACCTCATGTGAATTTGAGCACTGAAGTCATCAAGGGTGGCAAGAAGACTCTTCTTCTGGAAAATTCCACTAGTTCTTCAGAGGCCTTAGGAAATAGCATCAGGAATAGAAATTCATGGTGGAGAATGAGACTGTCCTGGGTCCAATTCAGCAAATGTGACTTAGCTTCAAATGAGACAGAAGTAAACCTTGGAACAACAGGTCTCCGTGATACAGGGATCGAGGATTAGTCTGAAGAGGGGGATTAATACTAAGATGCTTGATTGTCTTATGAATATTGTTTTCCCTTGCTTACTATTGTAAAATAGACACTTGAGTGGGATAGAAAAGAATGTTGGGAAACATGTTTACAGAAAGCTTGTAAGCCCATCTTCAGCCTATAATTGATTGAAATACCTAAAAGGGGTTCTAGAACTTGGCCAGTGAAATAGGTCTCTTGCAGAGCTTTTTCAGTGTATAGGACCTTAGGTGGAATCCTGAGTCCCATTCCACTAGAAAGGACAAGCAGACCAGCCTGGAACAGCTAGAGCAACAGAAGATACATCTTCAAAGAAAGATCATCAGGAAAAAAACCAAACAAAAATGGCAGTATGACTGGCTACTACAGGAATAAGCAAGCTGTTCATCAGGAAGCCATCAAGGCAAGCAATCAAGTTCCTTCAGGACAAACACCCCTCTAAGACAAACTCAAAGGGAACACATGACCAGGCATGTAAGCTTGCTGATGACCACATTGGTCTACTGGTGAGTGGAAGAGAGGGAAAGGCAGCAATGAAGATTATGGGCTGAATTTAACCACATCCCGTTGACTCCTGTTTGACCTGGAGAAGAGAGAGAGAATAGGAAGGACTGTTGGGTTCAAAGTGTGGTGAGACCTGGGAACACCTGAACCCATGGACAAGGACATAGCCACAGAGGGCTAGAGCTGAAAGTGAAACATCCAGCTTATATGAAGTGAGGGGAGATGCACAGAATACCCAAACTTGTAGATAGTACCCATTTGACCTAGCCTCAATGGCTTGATAATCAGAACTCGACTAGAGGAAGATTAAAAAGAAAACCAAACAATTTTTGATAAAGGAAATGAGGGTAAAGTGCTACAATTTGATGAACTTTACCTATACTCATGGAGTTAGTAACTCTAAATAACAACAGAGAGGTAAGGAGTCTTCACATCAAGTATCAATGCTATCCCCTCTGTACACAGGGTAGATAGGGACGGGCAACTTAGACATAGGCTACCTAAAATGAGGGGGCGAGAAAGGCACTAAGTGACTGGCTTACAAGGTTTCAAGAGGGAGTTTAGTTTAAGAGTGTGTGGAGGAAGATAGCGTACCCACTGAATCATCTTGTCTGTATGGGTCTGGTAAAAAGAGATGGAGTAAGATTCTTATGATTCAATAGTGAATAATTGTTATCATAACTAATTGCGACAGTCACAATTGTAAAGGTAGAAGTTTTATAACAAAAACGGGAGAGTAATTCATCTTACTGTCCAGAAACAGATGACCTTAGGACTATCAAGGGAGAAGAGCACAGGCTGAATGCGGACCTTATCCAGAGAGGCAGTGATGCCAGGGATGGAGGCAGAGATGGGGACATGGAGAGAGGGAGCAGCTGAGGACTCTAGATTCATGAAAAGAGAGGGACTAAGAGCTGGCAGACAGGACACAGACTTACAGAATGTGCCCTTTGGTGGTGTAAATTATTATATATGCCTGAGTGTTAAAAAAAAAAAAAAAGAACTAAAGTGATTAGAGAGAAATACTGAAGGGATTATAATCACTGTAACGAAACAAAGGTGTATGATTTGTTGAATGTAAAATTGATGATCACTCAATTCACAATAAAAACTTAAAAATCTTCTGCAATTATTAGATAAATTATAAGATGAAAAAAGGAAAAAGAAAAAGTGACTTAGCTTCTGGAGAGTTCTCCAGAACTTGGGTGGGAGGCCCAGCTCCTAGAGAAAGATTGGACTTCACTGTGACCTCCAACGCAGCTGAAAGTGGGGGTCAGAGGCATGTGGAGAAAATGGCAGGCTGGGGGCTGACAATATAAAGGCACAATGTAAGTCACTCAGGGTCTGGGATTATCAGGTTGTTAACCAAGATTCATGCATTCCATTTAATGAAATGTAACTCATAAAGATTGATATCTTAGGCATTAGTGAGGTAAAATGGACTATTATTGGCCATTTTGAATCTGACAACCACATGGTTTAGTATGCCAGGAATGACAAATTGAAGAGGAATGGTGTTGCATTCATTGTCGAAAAGAACATATCAAGATCAGTCATAATGTACAAGGCTGTCTGTGATAGGATAATATCCATGTGTCTATGGGGAAGACCAGTTAATATCATTACTGTTCAAATTTACACACCAACCTTAAAGCCAGTGAGGATAAAATAGAATTCTATCAATTTTTTCAATCTGAAATTGGTCAAACATTCAATCAAGGTGTATTGATCATTACTGGTGATTGGAATGCAAAGGTTGGAAACAAAGAGGAAGGATCAGTAGTTGGAAAATATGGCCTTGGTGACAGAAATGATGTTGGAAATTGCTTGATAGAATTCTGTAAAAGTAATGATTTGTTCGTTTCAAATACCTTCTTTAGACAGCATAAGAGACAATTATACACATGGACCTCACCAGATGGAATATGCAGAAATCAAATTGACTACATCTGTAGAAAGAGATGATGCGCTTCATATCATCAGCCAAAATAAATCCACGGGCAGACTGTGGAAAAGATCATCAATTGTTCATTGTTGTTGTTGTTGTCAGGTGCCATTGAGTGGGAACCGATCCATAGCGACCCCATGCACAGCAGAATGAAACAATGTCCGATCTTGGGCCAACCTCACTAACTCTGCCACACTTGACGCCATCAATGATGCCATCTGGCTGATCCATCTCATTGGGGTCTTCCTCTTTTTCTCTGAC
>NW_006408948.1:43419-51177 GCF_000296735.1 Chrysochloris asiatica | reverse complement strand
AATGTCTAACCCACAGCACCACCAGGGTTCTTTCCTAATGAGCTTTCTGGTGACATAGTTCTGGTGATATCATCTCTTACGACTCTTATTCCCATTCCAGCCACACTGGCCTCATCACTGTTCCTTGGATATGCCACAGGGCTTTTGCCGTGGGCTCTTTTCTCTGCCTAGCCCATTCTTCCTTGAATGCATGCATGATTGGACTGTAGTAGAAGTGATTTTTAATAACTGTACTACTAACCACAAGATTGGTAGTTCAAACCTACCAGTTGCTCCTCAGAAATCCTATACAGGGTCAGTATAAATCAGAACTGACTCAACAGCACTTAACAACTACAGCTGTCATCAGATACTGCCTAGCTGTGTAGAGACCATTTCTGAATCGGAAACATTTCAAAAGACCTGTTCTGTTTTTCTTCCTTAGACTCCCAAATCCCTATGGATTTAGATCTTGGCATTCAGCCCAAGACACATGATTGCTGACTAAAGTGGAGGGAAGCCAGAAAGAGCAAAGAACATGATTTGGAGTTAGATAGATACAGTTTCGAATTTAAGTCTTTCTGCTTGCCAGTTTTATAATTTTGGGGAAATGATCTTCTCTGAGTCTGATGAAATGAGACTGTGTGAATACATGAAGTCTGACACATAGCTGCCTTTACTAAGCGACATCTCATGTTCCTATTGACAGCAGTGGATGAAACAAATGGGGCAGTGAAGGAAAAAAATAGCCAGTCTTCTGTCCTCCTGGACATTTAAGATGACTTAAATGAAAATATTGGGTGAAAACAAAATTTCTAGTTAATTTTAGAATGTCAAGCTTTTCTTTCTTTCTGTTTTTTTTTTACAACTAGTTTCCAGGGTTTTCCTTCTATAAGATAGATAAACTATTTAATATAAGGGTAAGTAAAAAAGTATCGCTACAAAATCATAAAACATCTTTATCAAACAAAAATCTCAAAATAAGTAGCTTTGTTTCTCATATATCCTCCATCTATGTTTATACACTTCCGAAGGGAGTGTTTTTATCTCTCTAATCCTTCCCAAAGAATTCTGTGTGCTTTGATTTACACCTCTTCAAAACAGCAGTTTTGACATCCTCAAGGGACTCAAAGCATGTTCCTTTTCAGAGTTCTGTGAGTTTTGATTGCAAAAAAAGTGTAAAGGGTTTCTTTTCGGGACTGTATGGTGGGTGGGGTGTTTTCCATTCAAGAACGCGCAAATGCATTGGAGTGATGGAAAAGAAACTCTCAGTGCAAATTTCCCTGCCTTTTTCTTACCAATGCTGTTTTCCATTTTCTTACTTCTTAATAATAAGTCATTATGAGTATAGTGTGTCCTCTGAAAACATTTATCAAGATTACCTCCCTTCGTTGTTGCTGTTGTGAAGTGCTGTTGAGTCGTTCTGACTCATAGTGACTCTGTGTATGGTTTCCAAGGAGCTGCTGTTAAGTTTGAACTGCTAACCTTGCAGCTCAAACCAACCTTACAGTCCAGTGCTTATCCTACAGTGCCACATCAGGATTCCTATTTGGGATCCCCAAACCACTCCCCATAACCTTCTGAGCTGAGCTGTTTGCCTTGAGCTGAACTGCCCCAGCAGATCCCTCAGGAAGTCACTGCTTTGATTGGACCTGCTTTTTTGAAGGCACCCTAGTGAGAGTAAGATAAGTGTATTATGGAAAGAAGTTGTCTGAAACCATCCATTGATCTCAGAGAGATGTTTAAGCACATTTTATTTGGAATAAACCCATGCATGTATGAATTAGAACCCTAATAGCAATATGGACCTACTTACTCTTGTTGTTACAGGCCGCTGAGTCGGTTCTGACTCCTAGCTACCTTGCATAGGTTTTCCGAGCAGTGGCTGGTGGGTTTGAACTGTCAGCCTTTTGGTTAGCAGTCTAGTGTTTATCTTACTGTGCCACACCAGGGCTCCAGTTATCCTCATATAAAGGTCAGATTCGCAGAGGGTCTAGGAATTGGGTTGGCTTCTGTAGCCAGGAAAGTGGGCAGACATCTCAGAGGAGCCTGAGATGCAGTGCACAGAGCAAAGCAGAGGTTTCCTAGGGGTCTTGTGGAATGCAATTTCTGCATTTGCTGCCCCAGGATCTGGAGCCAAATTACAGAATGCAGATGGAAGTATACGAAGAAAAAGGCAAACACAAAATCCGTTGGCTCATCTGAAGGGAACCAAGGCAAAAAAGTCGAGAAGGCAAATGAAAAGTGAGCCAGAACTAAAGGAAGGGCAGGTGGTAGTGAGTGGCAGCTTTTTATCTGAATCTGGTGGCCCTAGGTAGAGAGAAAGAGATGGGAGAATGCAGGCATGACCTCCAAATCCTCCACAGCCTAGAAGAGGGCTCCACTAGGCTTCAAGATGGCCCCTGACTTCTCTTTCTGGTGGATATCTACGCCATTGCTAAGCTTCTCCTCTACCCTGCTTTCCCCTCCCTTTCACTGGTTTCTCAGTGGGCCTGTTTCCTAAAGAAAGCATTTGTACCTGAATCTAATTGATGAATTTGAGCTATGGAGTTGGAGGAGAATATTAAAAGTGCCATGCACTGCCAAACAAAATAGCCAATGAGTCTGTATTGGAAGAAGTACAGCCAGAATGCTCCCTGGAGGCCAGGATGACTAGACTTTGTCTCTCATACTTCAGACATATTGTCAGGAGGGACCGGTCCCTGGCGAAGGCTATCACGTTTGGAAAAATGGAGGTTTGGAGAAGAAGAAGACCCCCAAGGAGATGGATTGACACAGTGGCGGCAGCAATGGGCTTCGTATAGCAATGATTGTGAGGTTGGTGAAGGACTGGGCAGTGTTTCTTTCTGTTATGTATAGGGTCACTAGGAGTTGGTATCAGCTTGATGGCACCTAACAGCAGCAACAACTTGAATCCATATCCCAGGATCTGCCTCTGGGAGAAACTAACCAAAGACAGAAGGCAGAGAGCTTAGGTTACATGCCCTTTGATTGGCAGCTCCTCCTCCATCCCTATTCCTGCTCCCTTACGAGTGAGCATCCCATCTAGACAGACAGAACCCTCCAGCCTGTGGTGTGCTGGATGTTGGGGTGTACCAGGCATTGAGGTACCATGGAGCTAACAATCAAGTGGGAGAGAGCTGTGTGGAGAGTAGACTGGAAAGAGGACACTTTGGAGGGTTTAGCAGATCTGGTGAGAGCTGAGAGTGGAGGCCCTGGATTTGAAAACAAATAGAAACAAATGAAGAACTCCATGAGGATCTAACCTGTTTGCCATTTCATGGTTCTCATTTTCAGCACATTCTTGTCACTGCTCAAAAAAACAGAACAAAAACCCCAAACACCTCCAAACGCACAGAAGTTTTCAGTCTAACTCAGGGTGACTGGGTTTCAATGGCTTTGATCTTTCAGAAGTAGACTGCCAGCCCTTTCTTCCACGGTGCTTTTGGGGTGGATTCAAACTGCCAACCTTTAGGTTAATAACTGAGCAGTTAACCATTTGTCCCACCCAAGGACTTCTTTGGCACTGCTGCAACTGTTTAGGTTGAGTCAGTTCCGATTCATAGTTCTGATTCATAAGGCTTCCAAGGAGCGGCTGGTGAATTTGAACCACTGACCTTACAGTTTAAACTGACCTTTCAGTTCTGTGCTTATCCTACAGCACCACACCAGGACTTCTATTTGGCACTATCTTAGGGTTAAAAATTGTAGCACAATTGCATAAATTGGGAAGGCTTTTACTAGGAGGTGCTACAGGATAATGCACTGGACTGCAAAGTCGATTTGAACCACAAGGTGGGCTGTTCAAGCTCACCAGCCACTCCTTGGAAATCCTATAAAGAGTTGCTATGAGTCGGAACTGACTCAACAGTACTTAACAACAACAACAAAAGAAAACTGGCTGGTGCCCTCTAGCCACAGGCTCATCCTTTATCCTGTTATAACCTCTACCCCATCCCCAGCTCATCCTCCTTATTTTCAACAAATATATCCATCTCCTCTTTGGATCTTTTAAATAGAAAAAATATTCTTGGTTTTTGAAAAATAATGACTAAAGTAAATGTCACACTGTGGTCTTTTCCCATGCTTCCACTGTTTTAGTTCCTTTTGTGGGAGCACTATATAAAGAACAATCGGATCTGTGAATCCGATCCCTGTTCCTGATATTCTAGGTGATAGGAGTAGTTTTCACAAATTTATTCACATATGAGGAAAACATAGCTCAGAAAAGTAAGTCCTTTTACCATCTGTCCACAATGTCGTGGAGACACAGTAATTTGAAGTGATGAAATCCAGACCCCACAGTGAATTGATACCAAGGCCACTCTTGTATAAAGAGAAGCTGGGAAGAGGAGGAAATGGGTAGGGAAGAGGTCCCACTGGCAAATGGGAAGCTTCTAACTGCTGCTGCTGTAGTTACATGCCATCGAGTTGGTTCCAACTCATAGCAACCCTGTGTAGGGTTTCTGAGGACCGACTTTGCAGTCCAGTGCATTAACCCACAGTACCACATCTAGTATTCCCTATGGGCAACTCTGATTGGTTTGGCCCAGCACTAAAAGGCACATTGAACAAGACGTTTCCAAGCAGTAGAAAGAACTACAGCATTGGGGGTGGGGGCGTGGAGGGGGGGGGTTCTAGTTACTCCAGCTCCAAGCCACCTGCTATGACTGAAGAAGAAGATTCTGAAGCTTAAAGAATGCACACTAGCCTGTGCACATTGTTCTAATTATCTAGGTAATTCTCCCATTTAGCACTTCTATGGCCCAGCACTGGACTGTGAACTACAAGGTTGGCAGTTCAAACCCACCAGCTACTCCTCAGAAACCCTATACAGGGTCACTGAAACTTGGAACGGGCTCTACAGCATTTAACAACAGCAACATGCTTGTTAATAGATGGTTACAAGTTACACTGCGTGGCTACCAAGGGATGTCTGTATTTGTCTTGTGTGTCCATTCAGTCTCGGGAGCCCATAAAGCCATTTGATGTTTGTCATTACTCTTTCCAAACTTGCCTCTAAATCTCAGGACCAAGTGCCTTCAATTTCCACTTTTCCTTTTCAGCCTTTCTCCTGTTAGCCCCGTTCCGGTAAATTCCATCTGCATCGTTCTTTATTTGTTTTCTTATCCATAGCCTTGTCCTCTCCCTTTCATTGGTCCCATTTGTTAGTCCCTGCTATGTCTCCGGAACTCAGATTTACCATCCAACTGTGATCTATGTCACCATCTATTCAGTGGCTGGCACTGCTCCTGCTCTGCCTTGAAAGAAGTCACCACAGAGGCAGACTGATCAGAGGCAGATAATACTCCCGGTTAAAACATGTCTGAGTCAGGGTCCACGGTGCTCACCAGTCATTATGCTATATCGGAAAGTAAACTGACTTGGCATTCTCATTAGCTTACAATCAGCTCAGATCTTCCCTTCTGGCTTCAAAGAGCATAACACATGACCCAGGAGAAAGAACCCCTGCTCTCTGAGCATCTGACAGTCTCTTCTTGACTCCAGTTAAAATCTTTGTTCTTTAAGAGTAGAGAATGATGTTTAGTCACCATGTCTATGACTTTAAGTGGGCTCCTAATTTGTTTTGGAAACTACTTGTTGTTGTTAAGTGCCGTCAAGTAGGTTCTGACTCATAACGATCCCATACAGGGTTTCTGAGGAGCAGTTGTTGGGTTTGAACTGCCAACCGTGTGGTTCACAGTCCAGTGTGATCCTACAGCACCACACAGAACCCCGGAAGAGCCCTGGTAGGTGGTGGGCTACACGTTCAGCTGCTAACTGCAAGTTCAGCAGTTCAAATCCCAGCTGTTTCATGGGAGAAAGATGAAGCCTTCTGCTCCCATAAAAATTTATAGCCTCAGAAATGCTACACAGGGTCACTATGAGTCAGAACTGACTCCCTGGCATGCAGTAGCAGGAGCAAGGATTCCCAGGTTAGCATCTACAATTCCAAGAGGATACTTCCAGGATACTGATTGTATAAGACAGTGGATGCTGGCCTAAGAGTGTGAGCCACAGTCTATAACAGTAACAGTAATAGCTACCACTTGTTGTTGTTGTTATGTGCCGTGGAGTCAGTTCCAACTCATAGCAACCCTGTACAGGGTTTCCGAGGCTGTAAATCTTTACGGGAGCAGAAAGCCTCATCTTTCTCCCACGGAACCGCTGGTAGTTTCGAACTGCTGACCTTGCGGCTCGCAGCCCGATTCATAACTACTACGCTACCAGAGCTATCAGTTACTAGGTGCTTATTAACTCATGTAATCCTCACATGAATCCTAAGAATTGTATTATCTCTATTTTAGGAGGAAGAGAGATAAGCAACTTACCCAAAGTCACAGGAAATGTAAGGGGCAGAATCAGAATTGAGCCCAGGTATAATGGATGGAGAGTTCATATGCTTAATATTTTCTATATCTTATTTTATATATAATGGGAGTTACAGATGGTTGTTAGTTAAGAGCATGACATGAAGACAAAGACACTTTAAGAAGATACAAGATCATTTGGAAGCAGAGAGATAGGATGACTAGGAATCCAATAGCAGAGTCTCTTGTAATAATTTTGGTATGTAGAGATTAAGGTCTGGATTGTTGTTGTTGTTAAGTGCCGGCCAGTTGATTCCGACCCCTGTACAGGGTTTTTCAGGAGTGGCTGGTGAAGTTGAACCACCAACTTTGCAGTTGAAACCGACTTTGCTGTCCAGCGCAGTAACCCACAGCGGAAAGTGACAGATATCAGAGATGGTAGGAATGCCTTATTTGTACTAATTTGGAGATGCTGAGGGAAGAACATGGCCTGGTGTGTTTAGCCCTGAGACAATAGTGGGGCCAAGGTCAGTAGGAATTGTGATAGAGAACCTCTGCTTTGTGTGTGATCCTAATAAGATTTCAATGATGCAGAGATGAAACGTTCCCCAAGAAAGAGGGATTCGGTTGTGGATTAGTCAATGCTCAATGGGGCCAGCATGCCACAGGAGAATTGAAGAGATTATAACTAGAACCAGTCCTAAGTTTTTTGTCTTCCAAATCCTGTTCTTTGTGTCTTGTCTCCCACATGTTGGATAATAGAAGGTCTGATCTAGAGTGCCTCTGGGCCTGAAGATCCCATATAACTGTGGAAATGCTTGTGGACCTTGGGGTCAAACCAGGGGAAAGAACGTGGAGGGAAGCTTAGAAGAAGGGCATGCTCACATGTTCACGTCGTGCTCTTTTATTTCCTCCTCTGGAGGTAAAAGAGTAAGATGTGAGAGTCCGGAACATAGTGGGGACTGGGGTTAACAGGAAACTTGTAACAGGCTATTCAGCTGGCCTCTAGTCTAGGTCTGGTGGTAAGGGGCAAAAGGGGTCTGCAGCTCCCCAGTTGTGCTAGGAGTTTGGGGCTGGATCGCCAGGCTGTACTGAAGATTGTGCATTTGACATTGAGCTGGATCTTCCTCTTCATTCAGAGTAGAAGTGAGATTTAAAGATTCAGAATCCACCTTTATTAACCGTGATAATTATTATTATTAGTTTGGCCTATTGTTGTTTGGTGGAGTCCTGGTGTGGTGCTGTGGATTAATGCACTGAACTGCAAGGTCAGTTTGAACTGCAAGGTCGGCTGTTCAAGCTCACCAGCAACTCTTTGGAAAACCCTATACAGGGTTGCTATGAGTTGGAACTGACTCAATGGCACTTAACAACAATAATTGTTGTTTGATAGCATCTTGTTGTTGTTGTTAAGTACTGTTGCATTGGTTCCGACTCATAGAGACCCTGTATGGGGTTTCCAAGGAGT
>NW_006408948.1:40399-42629 GCF_000296735.1 Chrysochloris asiatica | reverse complement strand
CCTGAAGATTTATAGCTTCAGAAACCCTATGCAGGGTCATTATGAGTTGGAACTGACTTCATGGCACACCGCCACCACCACCACTGCTAACTGCAAGGTCAGTGGTTCGAAACTACCAGCTGCTCCTTGGAAACCCTATCCAGGATTGCTGTAAGTGGGAACCGAATAGACGGCACTTAACAACAAAAGCAACCTGTCGATACTTTCCCATCTCAATAACAGTGATAAATGTCCTTGAAATATTGCGTGCAAAGAGCTAAAAGGAGCTATAAAAATAAAGACCCCTTTCTGATCTTGAAGTGTTTCGGTGCCTGATAAATTGAAGACATCTGAAGTCCTGATAAAAAAGCTTTATTGCCAATAAACAAATAAAAAACAGGGACTAGATGATATTAATAATCTGTAGATGTATGCATAATGTTGAATAACATATGTTCACACTTCATCATTTTAATGAACACTTAAAATGAGTAATTATCATTTTAATGAATTGATTTCTTCTCATTTCAGTAGAAAGAATCCCAGAGTAAGAGAAAAAGACCTGAATTTATGTGAGTAGGACTTTTTATTTCATCACTGAATCCAAATAGTGTTTTCCCAGTGTGAAAACAGATGGCAGAGACTTTATTTGTGGTCAAAGGCATTATGTATGAGAATGAGCCCTCTTTGACAGGCAGATTTGAATAAATTCAGGAAATGATTTAAAGCATGTCATATTTCCTAGAACCTGATCCAAGGCAGGCAATTTTATTAACAAAATTTGCACACTCAAACCCAGTGAATAGCTAATTTTTATTCTGGCAAATCATGGATTTTAAGATTGTCTTGGAAAGCTCAGTTTGTGAGTGAGCCTTTGCATAGTCCTCGCATCCCAGATGAGAAATGTCTTCTGATCTGGTTTTCAAGTCTCCAGGGTGCTAAAAATAAATTATTTAGATGAGGGGAAGAGAGAACTAAAATTCTGGCTTTTTAACCTATAACTTGTCATTTTGGTATCGGTGTTTTCAATAACCTCATATGCATGCCAAAACTGGGCAGTGAATAAGGAAGACCATAGAAGAATTTATGCTTTTGAGTTACGGTGTTGGAGGAGAATATTGAAAGTGCCATGAACTGCCAAGAGAACCAATAGATCCGTTTTGGAAGAAGTGCAGTCAGAGTGCTCCTTGGAGGCCAAGATGGCCAAGATGGCCAAACTTCTCATACTGTCAAGAAGGACCAGTTGTTGGAGAAGGATATCATGTTTGGTAAGATGGAGGGTCAGAGAAAAAGAGGAAGACCCCAGTGAGATGGATTGGCCAAGTGGCAGCATCAATGGGCTTGAGCATGGCAACAATAGTGAGGTTGGCACAAGACTGGGCAGTGTTTTGTTCTGTTGTGCATAGGGTCGCTATGAGTCGGTCTCAACTCAATGACACCTAACAACAACAACAACAAAGTCCTTGTGTGGCACTGTGGGATAATGAACTGGACCACAAATTCGGTTTGAACTGCAAGGTCGATGGTTCAAACTCACCAGCCGTTCGTTGGAAACCCTCTACCAGGTTACTATAGGTCAGAACCGACTCTACAGCACTTAACAACGTGGACTGTCAAAAGGTCAAACCAATCTATGTTGGAAGAAGTACAGTGAGAATGCTCCTTGGATTGTTACATTTTGTCTCTCATACTTCAGACATATTATCAGGGAGGGACCAGTTTCTGCAGAATGATATCATGATTGGTGAAGTGGAGGGTCAGAGGAAAAGAGGAAGACCCCCCAACTAGATGGATTGGTACAGTGGCAGCAGCAATGGGCTTAAACATGGCAATGATTGTGAGGTTGACTCAGGACTGGGTAGTGTTTTGTTCTATTGTGCACAGGGTCTCTATGAGTCGGTACGGACTCGAGGGCACCTAACAACAACACCAGCATCAATGTAATGTTCAAATGTGAGACTGTTCTTAAAGGATCTTTAAATCATAAATCACTTTTGTGAATGGAGGTTGGTATTATTATTACAATATGCAGCTCTGAGATGAAGCCACATTTCTCATAATTCCCAATGGAAATTAGCTTCACTATTCCCAGCTTCAAAAGGCAACTATAGAGTTGGAACCAAAATGGATTAGCTGCAGGGAAGTTACTGAGGTCATAACAGATAATGTCAAATGCTTGGCAGGTTGTTTGCAGTGTCTTTTGTCGCAATCTAATTTTTAGTCATAAGGAGTTCTGGTAGCGTAGTGGTTA
>NW_006408948.1:37698-39104 GCF_000296735.1 Chrysochloris asiatica | reverse complement strand
CATTCTGGTAGTCTCTGCTTTCAGCCAACATTCATCTGATGTCAGTAATGATATCTCTCATTCCACATCCTCATCTGAATCTGGCTGTTAATGTGCTGTTGAGCCATTTTTTAGTTATCTTCAGCAAAATTTTACTTGTGTATGATATTAATGATACTGTTTGATGATTTCCACATTTATTGGGACTGTATTTAGATCCTTGTTATTCTAGGATTACACATACTAAAGTTACAAGGGGGTCCAGCATATGTGGCTTGTCACAATTTACATAGATAGATACCCAAAGGACATAGACTGTTAGCTCTCAGAGCTTATTAAGTAATTAGACAAACATTTTTTGTACACTTGTGTTTTCAACATTGAGCCCATTGTTGCTATGGGCCTGACTGAAGCTCTGTGCTGAGTATCAGTTGTCTTGCATTCCTCAGAGCCAGAATAGGCTGGGTTTCCATCTCTGGGTGGAGCATACAGTTCGAGCAACTGCCTAGTATTCTGGACTTCCATTATTGCTTAAGGGCATTGCCTACTCCATCCCTCAACCCTGAAAGGTTAAAACATAAACTAACTGCTGCAAATCACTGATTTCTAGTTCCAAAAGTCGGGGGAAAAGAAGACCATTGATAAACTTGAGAGAGACAACTTATACCATGAAGTTAGTTTGTGAGAGAGAACAAATGGGCAAGATATGCAGGCTTTGAAGTCATTAGACCTGACCTCAAATTCTGATTCTGTTAGTTTTTGCTCTGTGCCACAGTTTCCTCATCTCTAAAAGAGGAATGTGTCTAAATACCTCATCAGGTGTATGTATGTAACAATTCATGATATAAAAATATCCATACTGCAATAATGCCATGCAATAAAACAAAACAAAAAACCATAAGCAAACTCACTGTAATCGAGTCCATTCTGACTGATCGCCACCCCATACAGGGGTTTTGAGATGAATTCTTTACGGGAGCAGACTCCTTCATTTTTGTTCCAAAGAGAGACAGGTGTGTTTGAACTGTTGATTTTGAAGTTAGCAACCCAATGCCTCATATAAAACATTCCTCTCTGTTCCTTGTCCTCATATGCTGGACCTTTATGAAACACAGTGTCATTTTTGACCAAATCCCAAAGTAAGAAAATAGTACATTTTAGTTTGAATTTTTCTGGGATGGCAAACTATGTGGGGAGAAGCCCTGTGTCTTCAGAGTTCTATGTAACTTGAGCATGTTGTTGCTGTTGCTAGGTGACATCAGGTCACCCTTGACTCCTATTGACTCTCTGCATCAAAGGACAAAACCCTTTCTGGTCCTGCACCATCCTTACAGGTTATGTTTGAATCCACTGTTGCAGTCATTGTGTTAATTCATCTCTTTGGGTCTTCCTCTGTTTCACTGACCTTCGACTTTACCAAGCATGAT
>NW_006408948.1:0-11278 GCF_000296735.1 Chrysochloris asiatica | reverse complement strand
CATCTTCCAGTATGGAGCGTAGGTCTACTTCCAGCTAAGGTTGTATCATTTGCATATTGCAGGTTGTTAATGAGTCTTCCTCCAATCCTGATGCCACGCTTTTCTTCATAGAACCCAGCTTCTCAGATTATTTGCTCAGCATACAGGTTGAATAAATATGGTGAAAGAATACAACCCTGTCGCACATCTTTCTTAATTTTAAACCATTCAGTGTTCCCATGTTCTGTTTGAACAACTGCCTCTTGGTTCATGTACAGATTCCTCATGAGCACAATAAAGTGTTCAGGAATACTCATACTTTGCAATGTTGTCCATAGCTTGTCATGATCCACACAATTGAAAGACTTTGTGCAGTCAATAAAGCACAGGTAAAAATTGATGGTGGATTATTGTAAAGGCATTCAGATGGTGACTCCGATTGTATCTTGCTGTTCCATATGTCAGATTTTATTGGCAGAAATTAACATCGTTTCTGGCACTTGGTCTGAAGCTATCATTTTGGCAAATATATTTTATCTGTTCTGGTTAGTATAAAATACCAGAAGTAGTGGTCATTAACTTACAGATAGTAGCATACTTTCCCTCTTTTATCTCATGACTATGTCAACTCTCAGGTTTTCTGTCATAGTTTCATTTGTAGGGACATTGAGTATCACACTTTGTTCTGTGGACCATCACCGTGGCCTACCATGAATGGAATCAATTCCTCCTTCTGGGAATGTTTAAAATGAAGTAGTATGTACTTTTGTAAGATACATACATGATGTTGTTATTGTTAAGTGCCATCAAATTGAAGATCTTGCCTTTGTAGCCCCCCTGCCCCTTTTTGGGTAGCCAATGTCCAAGTTTGGGTAGCCAATGTCCAAGTTGCCCATCCTGTCTACTCTGTGTGTGGAGGGAATGGGAATGATCCTTGCTGTAAGGATTTGTTCCCTCTTTTGAGCTACTGCATCTATAGGTTCAGGTCAAGTTCATCAAATTGTATCAGATTTGGTTGGTTCTAACTCATAGCGACCCTGTATAGGGTTTACAAAGAACAGCTGGTGGGTTTGAACTGCCAGCCTTGCGGTTCAAACTGACTTATAAAGTCTATTGCTTTATTCCACAGTGCCACACCAGGATTCCTATGAAGATTATTGTTGTTGTTGTTAAGTGCCGTCGAATTGGTTCTGACTCATAGAAACCCTGTATAGCATTTCCGAGGAGTGGCTAGTGAGTTTGAACCACTGACCTTGAGCTTCAAACTGACTTTGCAGTCTAGTGCATACTATAAAACAATCATGAATATTCAAGAGTTTGCCACCTCAGAAAAGTTTATAGAAAGCTAATCGTCTGGAGTGTGATGTTGTAGGATAAGCACTAGACTGCTAACTACAAGTTTGATGGTTCAAACTCACCAGCTGCTTCTTGGAAACCCTATAGAAGGTCACTGTAAGTCAGAACTGACTCAATGGCATTTAACAACAATGATCTGGCACCTTCTGGGATATCTTATCCAAAGCGAAATACAAAATGCTGCATCTTACATAAGAAAGAAACACATGCTTTATAGGTCTTTTTTTGTGTTTGGAAATAGTGTGTACCATATCCGAGCGTGCTGCTCAGACCCATTTAATGAATGATGTGTAAGGCTGCAGGTTGCTTAGCCTGCCCAGCACAGGACGATCCTTTTAGATGGTTCAGGCTGCAGTGCAAGCAGTTCTGCCTCTTGGTCACATATTACGCAGCTGCTGTAATGATAGTCAAAATGCCTGCATCAGATCAGGATGGTACGTGGAGTTTATATCAGTTACTATAGGAGAATTACAGTGCAGGCCCCCTAGGAGTTTGGAGGAAATTTAAGCCTTGTTTGTCCATTCATTAGTTTTTCCTTTGAGAAGTAGTCTTGACTTGTTTCCAATGGAACACCAAATGATCATGTAGCCTGAGCTTTCCCTTCTGAGCTAGGTGCTATCTGATTAGCCAAGAAACAAGAGTGGGTGTTCCCATCCACATTTCATCATGAAGTGGTGTTGAAGGCAGAAATGCATCACATGGGCAGGAGATTCACACACAATCAGGGCATCTATGGCTGCTGCACCATACTCTCCCTCAATAGATATTTCTATAGATTCTTGGGAAGGTGCCAGTTAACAAGTTACCTGAAGAAGAAGAAACACCTAGTCTGGTTTATGGATGCTTCCATATGATATGTTCTGTCATCTGGGAGTCAACTACTGTCATATAACAATCTCACTCAGAGATGAACTTGAAGGATGCAGCCCCAAATCCACTCCTGCCAAGTCAATTCCAACTCATTGCAATCCTCTAGGACAGCATAGAATTGCTTCATAGTGTTTTCATGTGGCACCGTGGGTTAATGTGCTGGACTGCAAGGTCGGTTTGAACTATAAGGTCAGCAGTTCAAGCTCACCAACCGCTCCTTGGAAACTCTATACAGGGTTGCTATGAGTCAGAACTGACTTGATGGTACTTAACAACAACAACAAAGCCTTTGAGGAAGTAGACTTATTTGTTTTCCTCTGGCAGTGTGCCTGGTAGGTTCACCTTTTGGCAGTTAATGTTTAACCCACCATGCTAGCAAGGGTCCTCCTTGAAGGACCACCAACCAAATCCACTGCCATAGAGTCAACTCCAACTCATTGTGACTCTTCTATATGGGTTCCTGGAACTGTAAAACTTCATTCACAGAAAGGAGCAGACAGTCTCATCTTTTTCCTGTGGAAAAGATGGTGGATTTGAACTGCTGTCCTTGAAATTAGCAGCCCAACACCTGCCTCACAGTATTATTAGAACTCTTTCTTTGAAGGACAGTGGAGAATAAAATCTTCCAACAGGACAATTTTGTTGATGTTTCCTGATAGTAAGTGTTCTCAGAGCTCCAGACTGACAGATTTATTGTGAATGGCTAATGGGCAGTGAATTGCATGAATGATCAGGAATTTGGAAGGAAAAAGATTGGAGGAAAAACTGGGTAAAAGGGGTGTGAATGGAATTCTGAGGATAGGCACAGAATATGAGGATACGTGTGACCATATGTTTTGTCATAATATAGCGTGCATTGACGAGTAGTTGCTGAAAAACAAATTGGACTCATTGACCTGCTGTGGTTCTTTTTAGCCTGACAGATTGTGTCTTCATGATTAAATTTAGGTTATACAATTTTGGCAGGGACACCATATAATTTATGTTGCATCCTTAAGATGATAAATTCATGATGAGAATCATCATAGTGCTGAGATTACTTATAACCCCCATTCCTACTGCTCTATTACTTCTAACACTGTTGCTCCTGGGACACCCTCTCTTCTACCCTAGCTACTTGGAGCTACGGCAGATCTTACAAGTAAAAAGGACCCCATTTTTCAGTTTGACAAATAAGCAGATGTCAGCAGCAAGCTTGGTGAGTCCTCATGATAACCTCATCATTCTCACATGGTAGTCACCGATTTGGGGCTGGTTCCTCACTAACCTTTCAGGATGCCAGCAAGTCTACATGATACTTTTACCTTCTGATCTGCTAGCTCCTCCTTTGTTTTTGGGTTTGATAATTCACTGCGACAACTCACAGAACATTATGGAGAATATGCCATACTTCTGATTACCGATTTTTTAAAATCGATTAAAAATTTTTTAAAAAATGTTTTTATTGTGGATTGAGTGATAGTTTACATGGGAGAACATCAGTTTTATACATCGTTTCATTGCAATGATTACAACTCCTCATGGCAGCATCATTCAATAGCATTTGCTTTTATTCCTTTTGTTTATTTATTTATTTTGGGGAGGATGTACACACAAACACTCAGGAACACACAATCATTTAAACCACCAAAGGGCACATTCTGCAAGCCAGCCTCCTGGCTGCCAGCACACAACCTTTCTCTTTCCATGAGTCTAGAGTCCTCAGCCACTCCCCCTCTCCATGTCCTCATCTCTGCCTCCATCTCTGGTGTTGCTGTTTCTATGGATAGGGTCCCACATTCTGCTTGTGCTCGTCTCCCTTGATGGTCCTAGGAGCCTCTGTTCCTGGAATGTAAGATTAACTACTCCACCCTTTTTGTTACAAAACTTGTACCTTTATAGTTGTGACAGTCGCAATTAGTCATGATAATAATGACTCACTATTGAATCATAAGGATCTTATCCCCATCTCCTTTCACCAGACCCGTCTAGACAAGATGAAAACTATTCAGTGGGGATTCTACTTTCCCCTGCACACTCTGAAACTAAACTCCCTCTTGAAAACTTGTAAGACCTGACTACAGTGCAAAATGTCAGTAAGCACATGATGTCAGTTTGCCACACTGAACTGGAATTTGAGATCACCACTACCCATTTTGCATGCCTTATGCCGCTGACATATTTCACTGCGAAACTCTGCTGCTTGAAATTGTTAAAAAGCAAAGATGTCACTTTGAGGACTAAGGTGTGCCAGACCCAAACTATGGTGTGGTCACTTGCCTCATATGCATATATAAGCCGCACAACAAATAAGAAAGACTGGAGAAGAATTGATGCTATGAATTATGGTATTTGTGAGGAACACTGAATATGTCATGAGCTACCAGAACCACCAAATGCATTTTGAAAGAAGTACAACAACGTCCTTAGAAGCAAGGATGGGGAGACTTTGATGTGATCACAGAGAAGGTACTCCTTTGGTGACCCATTTCTTCACTGTGGCCTTGGGAGTTGTTCTGAAAAGCTTGTTTGGAGGCAATTTATTTGACTTCCCAATGTTTCTTCAATAAGCCATTTAATACCCTGTAATGAATATTTTTTTCTTGCTTAAACTAGTTATAACAGTTTCCATGCTTGTCACGTAAACCGTAACCAACATAAGGTTTTAGGAACCCATTGTCTCATGTCAATATTTGATATAAGGATCAAGCAAGGTTCAGGTGTGTCTTCCTCCCTCTGTACCATTGTTATGCTTCTTATAGTTCTGCAGATAAATCTGTTTAAAATTACACATCAGTTTCTGTTTTTTATTGCTCGTCTATCCAGCAGTCCTTTGATTCTGATAGGAAACAGGAATGGTCTGAAGAGATCAAACACTATTGAGGCACTGAAGGGATGATGAGGACAGACCTTATACTCTTTGACAGTGGTGCTGAACCAGCTGCACATTAGGATCATCCAGGGAGCTTTTTTGGGGAGCAGTTTAGATTTTAATTTATTTTATGTAGTTGAAGTCTTCTTAAAAACCCTGTGTGCCAATGTAGTCATAAGAAATAGATCTGACATCAAGAGAGATTGATGAATTCCCTTCCCTCCAAAGCAAATTATTAGCAATAAGCAACCTTTCCCTTAATGAGCATTATTATTTCAGAAGACATCCACAGGCACATTGTTTGATTTGGTGTCATTGCTTTTTTTTTTTAAATTATGGTAAATATGTAGGTAAAAGAGTCTTTGCTGTTTCAACCATCTTCACACGTACAGTTTACTGACATAACTGACATACATCATGTTGTTCAACCAAAACCCTTATCTGTTCTTAAGTTTCTCAACCACACTTAACAGAAGCTCAGTCTTGGGGAACTTCTTAAAGCTTTGTTGTTCTTAAACTGACTCTCTGCGTGTAGCATCCCAGATTCTGGATTTTGGGAGCTTGTCCATTGTGTGGTTTCAAGGTGCAGTTATGATTGGAGAGCCACTGCTGTCTGGGAAGCATGAGAGAAAGAATTCTGAGGTTGTGTATGAGTCGCAGTTGGGAAGAAAGAACATGCTAGTAAATTGCATGGGTTCTACAGATGGCATGTACTTTCAAGTCATTGGGGTCTCTTAGCCCCTATGTCAATCAGGGTGAATCACAGCTGCAATCTAGAAACAAGAAGTCTTGAAGAAATGGGTGTCAGGAACACTGGGCAGGACACAACTTAGGGATGCCTCCCCATCTACCCTCAAATGGAGTGACTATGTGTGTGTGAGGTCGTGGTGGACAAAAAGCTGTTAGTTCAGATATGATGGGAAGTCTGGTATACTGTATATTCATACTTATGTAAGTAGTAGAGTTCATCAGAGTGGATTGCTAAGTAATTGGATAATAATTTAAATTTATATTGCTTTGCCACTTCTCACCATTTGTAAAATTATATTTCAGTGAATTTAAACTCTTTTGCAATCACTTGGCTATAGACAACCAGACAATACAAATCTGCAAATCTTGCAGATGTAGCCCATGTTGTTAGGAACCAGGAGACACCTACAACATTCAAATAGTTGGTCCGGTTAGCTAATTGTTTTTTGTTAAAGAGTCATTCACTGCTAACCATTCTAAAATGAAATTTATTCTTTGGGCAGATGTCCTCCAAAATTTATTGTTTCATATCTAGCAAACCCCTGCTGCAGGCTAATTTATCTTGTTCCTCTGGGGTACCTCATGCAGTTAATTCATCCAGGCAGGTTCACTGGGAAGCTGCTGCTCATGAGATTTCATATGACCTTTCTGGATGACTACTAACACCTGCTTTAAGTCTTTTCCATGCCAAGAGTTTGGGAGCCATGCTCCATGATACAAAATGACACAGCTTAGCGTTTATTTGCTTCCCTGTTAGAGTAGACACTGCTTCTCAAGGAAATCCCTGGCTTTATCCACAGGCAACCCGTAGATTCTTACTTTACTATCTACTCATCTGATCTCATAAGCATCTGGGTCTACCCTTAGCCAGAGTAATAATTTTATGTGTCAACATGCTTAGACTATGGTGCACAAGTGTTTCATTTAGATGTTGCTATAAAAGTATTTTGTGGATAAGACTCACATTTATTACTAGTGGAAGTTAAGTAAAGGAGGAGCCCTGGTAATGTAGTGGGTTTCACTTTGGACTGCTAACCTAAAGGCCAGCCACTCAAAGGGAGACGATGTCAATTCTCATAAAGATTTACAGCCTCAGAAACTCTAGGGAGTTGTTCACCTCTGTCCTGTAGAGTCAAAATCAACTCAAAGATAGTGGATATCTTCTGTGTTTAAGTAAAGGAGATAAACCTTGATAATGTGGATAGTTCTCATCCAATTAGTTAAAGGTCTGAAGAATAAAAATGTCAAGGTTTCCCAGAGAAGAACAAATTTAGCCTCAAGATTGCAATGCAGTTTCCAGCTTATGGTCTGACGTACAGATTTTAGACACAAGAAGTGCAACATCATTCTTGCCTGTTTCCTGCTGGCAGATCTACCCTGCAGAATTTGGTCTTGCCAAGCCCTACACTTACGTGAACCAACTCTTTACAATACACCCATCGCTCTCTCTCTACGTATACATCCATTGCTGTCAAGTCAATTCATACTCATAGAGACGCAGTAGAACCGAGTAGGACTGCCCCACAGGGCTTCCTTGGTTATAATCTTTACAGAAGCATGCTCCACATCTTTCTCCTGAGGAGTGGCTAATGGGTTCAAACAGGCAGCAGTCAAGTGCTTAACCACTGTGCCACAGGGTCCCTAGAGTGAGCTGGAACTATGGGTAAGCACTGGGTTGCTAAGTGAAAGGCCAGCAGTTTGAACACACCAGCTGCTCTGCATGAGAAAATACCTGGTGATTCCAGATAACAAATCTTATTGACAGATCTGCTTAGTTGATAGGGTCTGTATGAGTTAGAATGGACTAAATGGCACAACAGCACTAGGCTGTGTGCTGCCATCCAGTTGATCCCTGATTTGTGGTGACCTCATACACAGTGGGTATGTGTGTGTGTATATGCCATCAACACCATCAACACTCACAGAAGCAGCAGTCAAGAAATCAAACATGTCTTGCATTAGGCAAATCTGCTGCACAAGACTTATTCAAAGTGTTCAAGAGCAAAGAGGATTAAAATGGACTTGACCCAAGCCATGGTATTTTCAATAGCCTCATATGCATGTGAAGGTTGGACAACAAATAAGGAAGACCAGAGCAGAATGATGACTTTAAGCTATGGTGTTGGAGAAGACTACGAAAGGTATTATGGACTGCCAGAAGAGCAAACCAATCTGTGTTGGAAGAAGTACAATCAGAATACTTACTCCTTTGAAGACAAGATGGCTAGACTTTGTTTCTCATACTTCAGACATATTATTAGGAGGGACCAGTCCCTGGAGAAAGACAACATGCTTGGTAAAGTGGAGGGACAGCAAAAAAGAGGGAGACCCCTAATAAGATGGCTTGGTACAGTGGCAGCAACAATGGACTCACAAGTAGCAGAAATTGTGAGGATGGCCCAGGACCAGTGGTGTTTCATTCTGTTGTACATAGGGTCTCTATGAGTTGGAACTGACTTGACGGCTCTTAACAGCATGTGTTACTGCAGGATAATGCACTGGACTGCAAAGTCAGTTTGAACTGTAAGATCAGCAATTCAAGCACACCAGCAGATTTTCAGAACCCCTATACAGGGTTTCTATGAGTTGCAACCAACTCAACAGCACGTAGTAACAACAACAACAACAGTATGTTGTTGTTGTTAAGTGATGGTTGAGTTGGTGCTTACTCATTGCGATCTTATATAGGGTTTCCAAGATGCAGTTGGTGGGTTTGAACCACCAACCTTTTGGTTAGCAGTAAAGTGCTCATCCTATAGAGCCACACCATCCTGTTGGTCTCTGAGTTGTGGTGACTTCATGCACAGTGGGTACATGTGTGTGTTTGTATGTTATACCCCAAAACATACACATACATACATATACATATAGGGACCCCATGCACAACAGACCCAAACACTGCTGAGTCCTGTGTAATCCTCATAATTGTTACGTTTGAGCCCACTGTAGCAGCCACGTTTCAATCCATCTCTTTCCTCTTTTTTGCTGATGCTCAGGAGGGTCCTTTCCCAGATATTGGTCCCTCCTGACAACATGTTAAAAGTATGTGGGAGGAGAACAAACAAGATGATGGATTGGGTAGAAGTGCAGTGAGGAGCTCCATCAGCAACAACACAGAATACCAAACCAAGCAGGCTCAGGGGATGGGCCCAGAACTCTGAACCACATATAAAGGAATATTTAGAAAGTTGGAAGGCTTACAGTCAGTGGAATGTGTAGCAGAAGCAAGAAATCCAGTGTGTTCTAATCCAAGGTGCTCAGCTACTCCCTGAGTGGCCATCTTGGGTGAGACTGAGTGGGGAAGGATCAGAGCAGCCACGGATGCCTGACAGAACTGCGGAGAAAAAGGTGTGGACATTCTTTTTTTGTATCTGTTCATTGGTCTCTCGCTGTCTGAGCACCGCCATTCTGGTGACCAGTGGGGGTGCCTAAGTGAGTGAACACCCCACCCCCACCCCTGGAGAGTTCTATTACACATGTGCACAGATTTCCTCAAAATTTAAAGGGTCAGTTTCCACTTAAAACCAAATGGCAGTGCAAAATGGACACAGCCAGCCCTGAACTGTTTATCACTAGGGATTGTGGAGCAGGACAGGCAGACTGAATAGGAAACAGGCTGAAAATTAAATTCTGAGTTACATCATAATGATCAACAGTGGCATCTTGAAATTTCTCAGAAGAAGAGGAAAAAGGGAAACCCATCTCCTGATCATATTTACCTGGAGGCAATCTGAAAGCAGAAAAAAAATACCAAGACACACACTCATCTAAGTATTAAGGCCACAGTTAACTACTGAGTATGCAAAAAATACCCCACAAAAAAACAAAAAACAACAACCCAGAAACAGATGACTAGATAAGCACCTGTCCATAAATGAGATAAAGTGACTGAGACAAATTATCTGGAGGTAGACCTACACTCCATACTGGAAATGCCTGAGAAAGAATTCAGAAAAATGATTATAAAATGTATCAAAACACTTTACAATGGAGTTGAGAAAAAAAGGAAGGAGTCAGGAAAGTGCTACAGGAACAATCCAATAAGATAGATACAGCATTGGAAACAATTCAAAAGAAAGAGGGCCAAACAATTAATAATAGAATATCAGAAATGGATAATACATTGAAAGGACATAGGAGTAGAACTGAAGAGATGGAAGCCAGAACTAGTGAACTGGAAGATAAATCTCTCAATACTACTAAGATAGAAGAACAAGCACAAAAAAGGGGAAAACATCTGAAGAAGGTCTAAGATTCATGTTGGATAACATGAAGAGGAATAATTTAAGAATTATTGGCATTCTGGAACAGGAAGAATCAACAAGTCCACAGAGGAGATAGTTGAAGAGCTTCTGGAAGAAAATTTCCCTAACTTCCTGAAAAGCAAAAAGATAAGCGTTCAAGAAGCTCAACAAATCCCAGGAAGGATAGTCCCTTAACGAAAATCACCAAGATATATAATAATCAAGCTCTCCAAAATCAAAGATAAGGACAGAATCCTGAAAGCAGTGAGGGAAAGAGAAGTGTAACATACAAAGGCAAGCAAATCAGATTAAGCTCAAATCTCTCAATGGAAACCATGCAGGCAAGAAGGCAATAGGAAGACATATATAAAACCCTGAAAGAAAAAAAAAAAACTGCCAACCAAGACTCCTCTACCTAGAAAGCTGTCAATCAAATATGATGGTGTAATCAAAACATTCCAGGATAAACAGAAGCTAAGGGATTTTGTCAAAGCCAACCCTGTGATGAAAAACATCCTAAAAGGAGATCTGTAGACTGAGAACCAACAACAGACAATAACCAGAGATTGACTTATGTGGCAGTAACTTAAATTGAGGGATCTTAAATTGAGTTTACTTGCAAGATGGCAGATCAGGTAGAAGTGCAGTAAGAACTCCAGCAGCAACAACACAGAATACCCGACCAAGCAGGCTCAGGGGATGGTCCCAGAACTTTGAACCACATATAAAGGAATATTTAGAAGTTGGAAGGCTTGGAGCTGGGGAATTTTGGCAAAAGCAAGAAATCTATTGCTTTCTAGTCTGGGACGCTCAGCTGCTCCAGGAACCGCCATCTTGGGTGAGACCATGTAGTGGAAGGATCGGAGCAGCCACAGACGACTGGCAGAACCGCACAGATAAAGGTGTGGACATTTTAGCTGTTCATTGGTCCCTTTCTGTCTGCGCACCTCCATTCTGGTGACTATAGGGGTGCCTGAGCGAGTGGGCACCCCAGCCCCACCCTCAGAGGGTTCTACTACGCATGCGCACAGATCTCCTCGAAATTTAAGGAGACAGTTTCCAATTAAAACCAAACGGCTACAGCTGGCGCTGAACTGTTTACCGCTAGAAAAAAAGGCCTGAACAGGGATTGTGGGGCAGGACAAGCAGACAAAAAAAGGAAATAAGCCGAAAATTAAATCCTAAATTCCGTCAGAGCTCAGTCAACAACAACATGGAACACTGGGCC
>NW_006408947.1:1513709-1516427 GCF_000296735.1 Chrysochloris asiatica | reverse complement strand
CCTTCGGTATGGATTACATCTCAATGTAAAGAAAACAAAAATCCTCACCACTGGAACAATAAACAACATTCTTATCAACAGAGAAAAGATTGAAGTTGTCAAGGACTTCATTCTTCTTGTATCAACTACCAACACTCACGGAATCAGCAGTTAAGAAATCAAACGATGTATTGCATTAGGCAAATCTGCTGCACAAGACCTTTTTCAAGTGTTGAAGAGCAAAGATGTCAGCTTCAGGACTAAGGATTAAGGTGTGACTGACCCAAGCCATGGTACTTTCAATAACCTCATATGCATGTGAAAGCTGGACAGTAAATAAGGAAGACCGTAGAAGAATTGATGCTTTTGAGTTATGACATTGGAGAATATTGAAAGTGCCATGGGCTGCCAAAAGAACCAATAGATCCGTTTTGGAAGAAGTGCAGCCAGAGGTGCTCCTTGGAGACAAAGATGGCCAAACTTCACCTCTCATACTTCGGGCATATTATCAGGAGGGACCAGACAGTGGAGAAGGATATCATGTTTTTAAGGTTGAGGGTCAGAGGAAAAAGAGGAAGACCCCCAACGAGATGGATTGGCCAAGTGACAGCATCAATGGACTCAAGCGTGGCAACAATAGTGAGGTTGGCCCAGGATTGGACAGTGTTTCGTTCTGCTGTGCATAGGGTCGCTATGGGTCGGTACCGACTCAATGGCACCTGACAGCAACAACAACAAATGGCTAGTAATCGTGAACATTTCTTCATATGTTTGTTGGCAGGCTGGATCTCCTTGGTGAAGTGTCTACTCATGTCCTCTGCCCAATTTTTAATTGGGTTATATGTCTTTTTCTTGTAAAGGTGTTGTGGGTTCTTATATATTTTAGAAATTAGTCCCTTGTCTGATTTGTCGTTGCAAAAGATTTTTTCCCATTCTGTGGGTTCTCTTTTTACTCTTGGTGAAGTCTTTTGATGCACATAAGTTTTTTTATTTTTTAACATTTTAAATTTTATTTTTATGTTTTATTGTGAATTATGTGATAGTTTACATGGGAGAACATTAGTTTTACATTCATCCTATTGTATACCGTTTCATTGTTATGGTTACAATCCCCTCCATGCATCATCAACCAATCAAAGGGTATATACTACAAGCCTGCCCCCTGGTCATCAGCACACAGCCCCTCTTCCTCTCTGTGTCTAAAGTCCCCAACAGCTCCATCTCTCCACGTCATCGTCTCTGCCTCCATCTCAGACATCACTGCGTCTCTGGGTAGAGTCCCACTCTCCATTCTTCTCCCTTGATGGTCCCAGGGACCTCCGCTCCTAGGCTGAAAAGTAAATCACTCCCCTCCTTGCTACAAAACGTCTGCCTTTACAATTCCAACCCTCACAAGCAGTCCTGATAACAATTATTCACTGTTGTATCACAAGAGACCCATCTGCATTTCATTTCATCAGCCCCGCTTAGATAGATTGTATACTACTCAGTGGAGATTCTGCCTTCCTCCATGCCCTCTGAGTCTAGGTTCCCTCTTGAAAGCTTGTAAGCCAGTCACTTAGTGCCTTTGTAGCCCTCTAATTTTGGGTAGCCAATGTCCAGGTTGCCCATCCCTGTCTACTCTGTGTATGGAGGGGATGGGAATGATCCTTGCTGTAAGGATTTGTTCCCTCTTTTGAGCTACTGCACCCATAGGTATAGGTCAAGTTCATCAAATTGTATCAGATTACTCTTTTTTTCCTCTTCTTTTTACTTCTAATGATGAGCTCTGATCATCCAGTCATTGAAGCCACGTCAAGTGGATATTATCTGCAAGTGTGGGTATTCTAGGATGCACATAAGTTTTTAATTTTTAGTGTGTCCTAATAACCTATTTTGTCTACTTTTGTTTGTGTAGTTTTCAAAATGTTTGGTAGTCTGTGTATGCCCTGAATTAGAGCCCTCACATTTGTTCCTATTTTTTCCTTGATGACCTTCAAAATTTTGGGATTCTCATTTAAGTCTTTAATCCATGTTGAGTTGGTTTTTTTAATAGAGTGTGAGGTAAAAGTCTGGTGTCTATCTTTTGCATATAGCTTTCCAGTTCTGCCAGCACTATCTGTTTTAGAGACTATCACCTCTCCATGTGATATATTTTGGCACTTTATGTGTCTTCAGCTATTTAAAGAGGTCTTTTGCATCATATTTACCCAGTACAATACATTGTCTGATTTCTTGACTGCTGTTTCTGTAAGTGTTAACAGTAGATCCAATCAAAATGACTTCTTTGACAACTTCAGGCTTCTCTCCACATATCATATTATTGATTGTTCCAGATGCGAGGCTTTTTGTTTTCTTTACCTTTTGGTGCAATCCATACTGAAAGCTATAGTCTTTGATTTTCATCAGAAAGTATTTTAAGTCCTCTTCACTTTCACCAAACAAAGGTGGCATTATCTGTATACCACTGGTTGTTAATGAATGTTCCTCCAATCCTGATATAACTGATTTTTTTCATCTTACTTGCTCAGCATACAGATTGAATGAATGTGGTAAAAGAATACAGTCTTGCCATACACCTTTCTTCATTTTAAACCATTCAATATATACCCTTGTCTTGTTTGAATGACTGCCTTTTGTTCTATGTATAGTAATGGTGGTGGTTATATGCCGTGGCTGCCTTTTGTTCTGTGTAAGGTGGTGTTGGTGGCTATGTGCTGTGGAGTCAGTTCCGACTTATAGTGACCCTGTACAGGGTTT
>NW_006408947.1:1507473-1512529 GCF_000296735.1 Chrysochloris asiatica | reverse complement strand
ACTGCTTCTCTGGGTAGGGTCCCGCTCTCTGCTCTTCTCCCTTGATGGTCCTAGGGACCTCTGCTCCTAGACTGAAAAGTTAATCGCTCCCCTCCTTGCTATAAAACGTCTATCTTTACATTTCCAACCCTCACAATCAGTCCTGATAACAATTATTCACTATTGTATCACAAAAGACCCGCCTAGACAGATTGAATACTACTCACTGGAGATTCTACCTTCCTCCAGGCCCTCTGGATCTAGGTTCCCTCTTGAAAGCTTGTGAGCCAGTCTATTCTTGCCTTTGTAGCCCCCCACCCCCCATTTAGGGTAGCCAATGTCCAAGTTGCCAATCCCTGTCTACTCTGTGGATGGGGTGGGAATGATTCTTGTTGTAAGGACTTGTTCCTTCTTTTGAGCTACTGCTTCCATAGGTGTAGGTCAAGTTCATCAAATTCTATGAGAATACTTTTTTTTTTTCCCCTCTTCTTTTTACTTCTGGTTGAGCTCTGATATATCCAGTCAGTGAAGTCAGGATAAGTGGGTATTATCTGTAAGTGTGGATGTTCTTATGCATATGCCTTCTCTTCTTATCAGCTGGATGCTTCACTCTCCACTCTAGTCCTCTGTGGCTAAGTAGCATTGGTTCTTGATCATATGGTACCTCTTGAAATGGTTGACCGTTGACCGTTTCTTTTTGGTACATTCACTCTGTGTATACCTTTAAAACTCTTTTGATGCTTTCTACATCATTCCTTATTTTGCTCGTGGAGTTCTTCAGTATTTTAAGTGGAGGTTTGAAGTTTTTTCTCCAGTTCTTTTATCCTGAGAAAATGCTGAGTGTCCTTTCCCTTTTGGCTTTCTAACTCCTGGTCTTTGCATATTTCACTGTAATGCTTTGTTTTCTTCAGCTGTCCTTTGAAATGTTCTATTCAGCTCTTTAACTTCCTTATTCCTTCCAATCGCTTTAGACTCTCTCTACATTTGAGAGTAAGTTTCTGAATCGTTTGTGACATCCGTTTTGGTCTTTTCTTTCTTTTCTATATTTTCAGTGACCTTTTGTTTTCTTTCTGTATGCTTTTCTTGATGACATCCCACAGCTATTCTGGTCATTGGTTATTAGTGTCTAATGCATCATTTCTGTTCTTGAGATGAGCTGTGAATTCAGATAGGTTATATTCAAGATCATATTTTGACTCTCATGGACTTGTTTTCATTTTGTTCAGTTTTAGCTTGAACTTGCATATAAGCAATTGATGGTCTGTTCCCTGGTCTTGTTTTGGCTGATGATAGGAGTTTTACACTATATCTTTCCACAGATATAATCAATTTGATTCTTGTGTTTTCTATCTGGTTAGATCCTGTGGTTTTTTCCTTTTGTGTTATTTATGAAAGGTATTTGTAATTCATTATTTTGGTTTTGCAAAATTCTATCATGTGATATCCAACATCATTTATATCACCAAGGCCATATTTTCCAAATACTCCTCCTTCTTCTTTGTTTCCAACCTTCCAATTACCAGTAGTTATCAGTACATCTTAGTTGCATGTTTGATCAATTTTACCCTAAAAATTGTTGTTCTTCTTGTTAATTGCTGTTAAGTCATTTCCAAATCATAATGACTCTGTATAACAGGGGTGGGGAACATTTTTTCTGTCAATATTTTAACATCATTCTTGATTCAAACAAAACTATCAACTTAAATATTAGCCTGCTGTATTTGGTCAAACATTTAATTAACTCATGCTTAATGTGTTGGCTGCAGTTGCCTTGGCAGGGCCAGACCAAATGAATTTGTGGGCCTTTTGTGGCCCAAGTGCTAGATATTCCCCACCTCTGCTCTATGAGGTTTCCAAGGAGCAGCTGGTGGGTTTGAACCACTGACCTTTTGGTTAACAGTTAAAGTGCTAGTCCTACAGCACCACATCAGGACAAGTTCATTATCTCTGACTTTAGTGTTTAGTGTGTAAATTTAAATATTGATTTTTAACTGGTCTTCTGAGCAGGAGTATGGATATTATACAATCACAGACTGCATTGTACTTTTAAGATAGATCTTGAAATGTTCTTTTTTGAATATTGTTTTTGATGATGAATAGTATATCATTAGAAGAAAAGAATAAACAAACCAAAACAATGAAACAAAGAAAGGAAAAAGAATCAAGCAAAAAACCAGTGCAGTTTTTGGTCCTACTATGTGGGGCTCTTGCCAGCCAACGATCTCACAGGGTTGGTGAAAGAGGGGAGGGATGTGAGGGCTTAGTTTCCAGCCCTAGTTGGAGTTCTTTTAGTGCCTAGGTGCTATTTATGTTCATGGTACTGAATCTGGAAGTAGCTTGTTGGAAGCTCTTTAGGTTTCTGGTTTCAGTGTCTGCCAGAACCAGAGGGCAGTGGGGGGCAGGGTGGCTGATTGTGAAGGTTCCTGCTTTTCTAATTCTAGTCAGAAGGCTCTGTGAGTTCTGTATATCTGAAGCAGTGGCCACTTGAATCCAGGCACCAACTGACACAGCAGGCAACCACCTCATGTAGCCCAGTGGCTCTGAAGTCTCTGAGAGCAGGGTCTGCATTGATGATAGATGAGGGTGGGGTCAGCTCTGTTATTCAGGGGAATGTGGGGGGCAAAAAGGAATCAGGCTGTGCTGTCAGGCTGTGTGCCTTTCCAAAGCTGCTCACAAAAGTTCAAGATGACTACGCCTCATCTGATCATCCCTTCATTCACCAGTCATTCCCTTCCTTTCACTTTCCCAGTATGTATTCAATCCACTTCTCTAATCTTTCCTCTGAAGCTCAGGGTTCCAGGATTTTTGTGTCTGTTTCATTAGGTCTCCTGTATATTTATTGTAGAGGGTCTGTATAGTGTTTCTGCGTAGTACACCATACTGTGGAAATATAAAGCATTTTTTTAAATATAAAATTCACATAACATAAAACCAATCAATTAAAGGGAACATTCTAGTTTCCATTAGTACATTTCACAGTGTTGTGTATTTCACAGTGCTATACAACCATCACCTTTATCTAGTTCTAAAACATTTTACATTTTATTATATTACGTTTTATCAGTAGTTAAAATCCTATTAAAAGGACCACGCTGGGCAGATTAGCCATTTTGCATTGATTAATGACTGTGTTGATTGTATGAATGTGAGTCTTGATTCTTTTTTTAAATGTGAGTTGAGCAACTTCCCTTTTTTTCTTCCCATGGCTGCATCTATGTTTCACTATGTAGGCTGTTAAGGCATGAAACGGAAGACATGTGTTCTAATTTGGTTTATGTTTTGGACACATTCCTGCTGTGTTCTAGAGATACTAGTACATATTTTCTGAAATTGTGATTCCTATATGGCTTATTAAATTTGGAATTTTTCTTTCTGCATTAATAAAATTAGGTATGTAGTTAATTTGTTGTTGTTGGTAAGTGCCATCAAGTTGGTTCACATAGTGACTGTATAGGGTTTTCAAGGAGGGGCTGATGCCTAAATGGTGGTGGTTACATGCCATAGAATCAGTTCCGACTCCGTGACCCTGTATAGGGTTTCTGAGACTGTAAATCTTTATGGGAGCAGAAAGCCTCATCTTCCTCCCGCAGAACCATTGGTAGTTTCAAACTGCTGACCTTGAGATAACATAACCACTAGGTTATCAAAGCTCCAAGAAGAGCAAGGTAATCAACATTTGCATTATTTGATAGTTTCTTACTAACTTATCTACATATATATTATTACTACTTTGCAGTTCATACAAGAAATAAATTTAAGTTAAAAGTAGATTAGTTTTGGCCATTTTGAGAAATATTAGAGTAAACATCAAAAAGATTACCAGCTTGCATGAGGGGTTTCAAAATATATGTGAAAAAATGAAACGAAAAGATAATGAAATTTTTCCATGACTTTTTTGAAACCCCCTCCCATTTGTGAAATTGGTCTCTCAAATGAGCCACTAGGTATGGCCTTTAATAATAAGTGCTAGATAGCTTTAGAACTGGATGCTGTTATTTTTGTATTAGACATGTTTGCCAGATATGCCTTACCCTAGAAAAGGAAGGAGAGCAGATTGCTTCAAGAGAATTAATAGATTGGTAAAAGAACTGAAGGAGACTGTGAAACCTCTTTACAATTTTCATTTAAAGGGCTTGTTAAATTTTCTATTTTAAAATCTTTGCCCTAAAGGACACACTCCCTTTTAAGAATGGAAGATTAGGAGACTTCTGCAACCCATGACAAGCTGTAAAAGATAGCTAAGGTGATTCCTATGAGAAGGAACAGTATTTAAACGATCTGCTCATGAACTCTGCTTCTAAAGGCAGGAAATAAATCTAGGACTTTTTAATTTCATGCCATTGAAATTTTAGGAAGCAAGTGGAAACATTTCTTTTTCCTTAACACAGAAATGATTTGATTTACATAATAGTAATTTATGTGGAAGAGCTCTGGTAGCGTAGTGGTACGAATCAGGTTGCAAACCTGAAGGTCAGCAGTTTGAAACTACCAGCCACTTTGTGGGAGAAAAATGAAGCTTTCTGTTCCCGTAAAGATTTACAGCCTCAGAAACCCTGTACAGGGCTGCTATGGATCGGAACTGACTCAACAGCACTCAACAACAACAACAACAACAACATGTGGTGTTAACATATTTTAAAACTTTTTTTGACATATGTATAGCTTGATGATTTTTTTTTACAGATAGTGATATTACATTTGCCTATCATTTAAATATACCCCATTTCTGTACACAGGAAGCATGGTAGCTTCATATGATAAGCACTAGACTGTAAACCATAAGGTCAGTGGTTTCAGCCCACCAACCTCTCCGAGGGCTAAAGATGAGGCTTTCTGCTCCCAAAAGATGTGCAGCTTCTGAAATGCTATCCAGTGTCATTATGAGTTGGGACCGACTCCTATGGCACTCAACATCAACAATAATAATTTCTTCATACATACACACATACACATATAGGATGGAACTTCAAAAAGCTTGTGGAAAAAATTCCACTATCTTTTTTTGTTTTTTTTCTTAAATGAAATATTGTGAATTACGTAGCGTAGTGGTTACGAATCGGGCTGCGAACCTTAAGGT
>NW_006408947.1:1478444-1479223 GCF_000296735.1 Chrysochloris asiatica | reverse complement strand
ATAAGGTGTGATTGCAGCTTGGCTTTTTGGCAGTGGTTGCATACTCTTCTTGTGTAATATAGGGAGACAAGGAGTCCTCCAAAAGCAATAGGGAGGCTATGTAACAGCCAAACAACTATCCTGGCAGGTCAGGGAAGCGCCTCCCCTTCTACTCTCACTCTGATTTTTATCACAGCACCATTCACAGTAGTAAAAAGATGGAGAAAGTCTAAATGACCATCAATGGTAGAATGTATAAACAAAATTTGGTACATGCACATAATGGAATAAGGTGCAACATTGAATCTGGTAAATAACCTCATAGCATGGATGAACTGAGAGGACATTATTTTGAGTAAAATTAATCAGTCACAAAGGGACAAATATTGTAAGTCCAGTATTGAAAAAACTCATGAAAAGGTTTTCATTAGTAAAGAAGCATTCTTTAATGGTTACTTGGGGTGGGAGGGAATAGAGAGTAATTCATTGACTAGAGGGTAAACACATGTTAATCTGGGGTGATGGGAATGCAGTTTGTAAGAAGGGGAGGGCAGTATACAAGAAGAAGGTGTTGTGCAGAAGAATGATCAAGAGAGGAGAAGTCACAGGCAAGTATGCAAGGGTTAAAGGCAAAAGACATATATAGTGTTTTATACACAATCTAGGCACAACAGTATTATGTGTGTGGATACATTCTGTATGGGTAGGGATTCTGTATGGGTAGGGGAGGAAGAGTGGGAGTATACCCACAGATACATAAGTTTGAAAGAGAATAAGAGAATATTGGTATATGGATATTA
>NW_006408947.1:1470259-1478344 GCF_000296735.1 Chrysochloris asiatica | reverse complement strand
ATATACATATATATATATTTCCTGCAAACATAATTATGAATTTTATGGAGCCACAGTGGGAAAAATAATGAAAACTTCTTGGATATTATCAAACATACTTCTTGGATATTATCAAACATCTTAAGCCAGTGAATTGTTGGTCCTGGCTCAAGGACCATATTCTGAGGACACCTTGGGCAGTTGGTATAACACCTTGGGCAGTTGGTATAATGTAGTCCATCCACAAAGACAAAGTTCTATATCCTTCTTGGTGAGTAGTGTCTGGGATCTTAAAAGCTAATGAGTAGCCATCTAAGGTGCAGCTATTGGTCTTTCCATGTGCATAAGAAAGAAGAATGATGAGAATTGAAGAGACTTGGGATCAATTAGGTGAACAGACTAATGGAACATGTGAACATCAGTCTCCTCTGAAAGTGATTACATTAGTAAGTCCTTGATAAAGTGGGAGAAAATGTAAAACAAAGCTCAAAATTATTAATAAAAATACCAGACTTACTGTTCAGAGACTGGAGGAACTTGGAACTATGGCACTGGATCACCCTTCAGATTTAGAAAGGAACTCACCTTCATGGCCCAATTTTCAGCCAAGCCGTAGATAGGTATATAGAGGGGACAACAGCACTATTAAGGTTTGCTCACCATGGAATGGTCAACCGTTCAAAGTCAAAAGGGCAACATTTACCTACAGACAAAGTTAAGGGATGAGAAGGTGGGTGCAATACATAAAGGAACCAGAGGGAGGAAACAGGATAACTGTTGTTGCACAGAGGGGTTAATCATTGAGATTAAGCAATGTATGATTTGTTGAGTGTACAACTGATGATCTCTTCTATAAGCCTTTAATGATTTCACAATTAAAAAAAAAAAAAGATTGACCAGTAAGGTGGGAGGAAAACTATGTAATGTTTTTGTGTGGGAAGCTAAAATACTTGATGGAGTAAGAAGTGATCAACTGTGTAAAATATTTGTTAATACACCAGCTAAGATGAGAGCTAAGTATTGATTAATTTGGCTGTTATTGATGAGCAGTGTTAATGTAGTGTGGGGGCAAAAGCTCTTTTAAATGGGACTAAATGAAAATGTTGTTGTTGTTGTTGTTATGTGCATGGAATCGGTTCCGGCTCATAGCAACCCTGTACAGGGTTTCAGAGGCTGTAAATCTTTAGGGGAGCAGAAAGCCTCATCTTTTTCCCGCAAAACAGCTGGTAGTTTTGTACTGCTGACCTTAAGGTTCACAGCCCGATTCGTAACCACTACGCTATCAGAGCTTCAAATGAGAATGGAGGAGAGTAATTGGAGACAATAAACAAAGGTAACTATTTAGGAGTTTTTCTGTAAATGGTTGGTATATTATTTAATTGTACATAACAGATTACTAAAACATTGTGGTTTAAAGCAATTTACTTTTATTAACTTGTGGGTCATGAATTCGGGATGGTTTAACTGGGTAGTTCTGGCTCATTGTTTCTGATGAGATTTTAGGCAATATGTTAGTTTTATTGTAGCTGTCATTATCTGAAGACTTGACAGGTGCTGGAGGATCTCCTTCCATGTTGACTCATTTACATAGCTGTTGGCAGGAGCCTCTCAGCAACTTAATACTTGGGTTTCTTCTTCATACCCGAGTATCCTCACTGTTGGTTTCTTCTACAGAGTTATCCAAGAAAGCAGAAATTATAGTAATGTCTTTTGTGATCTAACCTTGGAAGTCACATTCCATTACATTTGCTCTTTCTTGTGTATTACATGAACACAATTTGTGAGAGCTCTATACTAGAGAGTTGAATACCAAGAAGGTAGGGGTTTTTAGGGGCATCTTTGAGGCTGGTTAACACAATGAAACAGAGAAGTTTGGATGGTAGCTAGAGAGATAAGTGGGGTCAGATAACTTTTTTTAATTGACAAAAAATTAACATACTTGTCTTTTGCTCTGGTAATGATCCATCGTAGCAGGAAATATTGATGCAGAATCAAGGGGAGAATTGCTGGAGAAATACCATTGAGTTGAGGGAAAAAATTGGGATATAGAGTATAAATGATGGAATAGAGAATTGGCCTTAAAGTAGGATGAAGATAGTGCCTTAGAGTGGCATATACAAGACATTATATATGCATATGCATATGTTGTTGTTTGTTATTAGATGCCATTGAGTCAGTTCCGACTCATAGTGACCCCACGTGCAACAGAATGAAACACCACCTGGTCCGGCACCATCCTCACAATTGCTGCTACACTTGATCCCATTGTTGCTTCCACTGTGCAAATCCATCTCTTTGGGGGACTTCCTCTTTTAGCTGTCCCTTCACTTTACCACGCATGATGCCCTTCTCCAGAGATAATTGTCCAAAGTATGAGAGACAAAGTCTGGCCATCTTGGCTTACAAGGAACATTCTGTTTGTACTTCTTCAACATAGATTTGTTTGTTCTTCTGCAGCCCATGGTAACTTTAATATTCTCCAACACCATAACTGAAATGCATCAGTTCTTCTGTGATCTTCCTTATTCATTGTCCAACTTTCACATGCATATGAGACTACTGAAAATACTATGGCTTGGGTCAGGTACACGTTAGTCCTCAAGCTGACACTTTTGCTCTTTAATATTTTAAAGAGGTCTTGTGGAGCAGAAATGCCTAATGTAATACATCATTTGATTTCTTGACAGCTGCTTCCATAAGTCTTGATGGTAGAACCCAGCAAAATGAAGTTATTTGACAAATTCAATATATGCATATTGTTGTTGTTGTTAAGTGCCTTCAAGTCGGTTTCGACTCATAGTGACTCTGTATAGGGTTTCTGAGGAGAAGCTGGTGAGCTTGAACCGCTGACCTTGCAGTTCAAATGGCTTTGCAGTCTGGTGCATTAACCCACTGCGCCACACCAGGACTCCATATGCATATAGAAGATGCTAATAAGTGGTTAGATGTGATGGTGGAGGACTTACGGACATTCCCTTTTGATTGCTTCAATTTTTGCAGAGAAATAGGAAGCAAGGTTGTTGGTTGGGAATGTAATTGAGAGAGGTTGTGTTGTAATTTCAGAAGAGAGAGGTTGTGTTGTGAATGTAATTGAGAGAGGTTGTGTTGTAATTTCAAAAAAATTAAGATGGGGGAAAATCAGTGGCTTATGGAAGTGAGATATGCTTTCTGGGCAGCATTGATCCTCTCTCATCCTCCACCCTCTCCCAAGAAGTGTGGTCATGAACTTAAATGAGTTTAATTCTAAATCATTTAGCTGGAGTATGTTTTATTTCTGTTACATTCAGCTATACTAATGCAGGTGGGGAGAAAGTGAGTTTGATTTAACTAGTTTTTGCATTAGGTTTCTGAGTGTAGCACAGTGGTATGCACTGAAAAGCCAACCTTTAGGTTAATGATTCGTATTTGCCTTGTGGCACTGTGGAAAAAAGGTAACAGTGATCTGCCTCTGTAAAGATTACTGCTAAGAACCCTATGTAACCGTTCTTTCTAAGCACGTGGGGTTACTGTGAGTTGCAGTTGACTCAATGTCAGTAGGTTTTGTTTTAGATTTGGTAGTTTAGCCAAATGTATGCAAAGGGAGAAAAGGGGACTTCAAAGGCAAATAATTATGATGTTTAACTGGGAAGTTAGTGGATTGGGTGTGAGGGGTAGGTGATAGTGAAAAGATCATAGACAATGAATTGTAAGTTCTGATGGGGATCAAAAAATTATTGGAGTTAAGTACTAGGAAACTCTGTAGGATAAGTACTGCCTACTTACCACTGCCTACTGGTTCAAACCCACCAGCTACACCATGACACCCTGTATAGGGTTGCTATGAGTTGGAATCCTCTCTACAGCACTTAACAACAGCAACAACAACTAGAAGGAAGGAGCTAGAAAGAAAGGAGCAGTTTTCAGAAAAAGAAACATTTGAAATGGAGATGATGGAAAGTTAAATGATTATGGTAATGAGTGGCTGAAGTTTGGGAATAAGACCATTAGAGTTGAGGAGCTTACAAAAATGAGAAGCAGAGTGTTAGGAATAGATATTAAAGTCACAGTTAAGAATTAAAGATGACAATAAACCAACAGCTTTTCATTATCAAGATGCAAAGAATGATTTCGAAGTTTACAGATGACTGCAGCCAGGAGGCATACTTTATAGTCTTGTGTTATAAGATTCAAAGCTGGAGGGTTTTGGACCATTTGGTGATTTGGAGTCAGGCAGTCTCGACTACTGATCCTCAGTTTTCCTTCTGTGTAGTATGTATTCAACCTCAATTTCTTTGTCTGTAAACTAAGAATGCTACTTACAACATTTGGTGGTTGTTGAGAGGTTTAGAGATTAGACTGGAAAAATGCCTAGGATATCTGTTTTGGAATGGCAGATAATTATTGTTATCATCACCTTAATGTAAAATTTTTGTTACAGTGGAACTCATTTACCAAATGATATATCTGTATTTTCGCATGCAAAGATTTGAGTATATAGTGCAGTGAACTCTTAGAGAGAAATTGGGAAATACTTATCCTACATTGCAAGAACATGGTTTTAATCCAGCAATTCTATTTAGGACTTTTCAAAGAAAAGAATTAGATGTATATATAATAATGTAGCAATTAAATACTTATTTGTAGCAATGTTTTTAAGAGAGAAAAGTTAGAATTTGTGTAAATGTCTATTGCACAGCGTTATTAAAAATGAGCGTATCTAATAGTATTGTTCATGAAAGATGTCCCATTATATTAAACATGTGATAAGAACAAAATGGTCCAATTTTCATTCAAAGAAAACATTTCTGTGTGGACAAAGAATATGATCTGAAGGATAAATATAGTAAGCTGTTGGCAGTGATTCTAAGATAAAGTTTTTAATGTTATTTTAGATTGTTTATCTTTTCTGATATTTACAGTGAATATGATTTGCTTTGTAATTAAAAAAATAACAGACATCATAAATGTGTGTATTGTGAAGGGGATACTGAGAGGTAAAAAACCCTAAAGATGGAAAAATAGATTTATTGTTCTGAGTCCTGAATTACTAGTGACCTGCTCAGTTCTGCTGTATACACCCAAGTGTAGTCCATGATTAGGGCTAAGGGAGGCCAGGAACCAAGTAAGTTGCCCTAGGTGTCTGGCAGCAATTCAAGAATTGTAATTAGTTGATTTCCATACAGTTGATTCTCTTTAGATACTTCTATGATTTTCAGTGAAAAGAAAAAAATCAAAATAGGATGTTAAGGTGTCATCTCAAAAGAAAAATCTGTAAGATGGAAGATAAATTTAACAGTTGCAGGCCATTTTACAAAGATAAATTACTACTTTTTAAAAATCTTTGAATATTGTTGAATTAGCACAGTCCTTTGTAGAGAAACATGATCTTGTGACTGTCACAAGTTACTTAAGCAGTTAGGAACCCGGAAACTTACACTTGTGCAAAAACAGTTTATGAGTCACAGTTAAAACAAGTATAATAATGAAGCTGTCAGATTCAGCGCAGTCCTTGTACTAGGTGATTTCTGAGATAATTGAAATGTTTTCAGAAATTTGTTACTTCGAGTTAAATAAATTTCATGTCATAACAAAATTATACATACAGATGTAAGATTTTAAATTATGTGTATAAAATGAATAAAAGGGAACAATTTGGTGTTAGGTGCCATTGAGTCGGCTCTGACTCATATGGACCTTATGCACAATGGAATGAAACACTGCCCGGTCCTGTACTATTTTCACCATTGTTGTTAAGCTTGAGCCCATTGCTGCTACTACTGTGCCAATCCATCTCATTGTGAGTCTTCTTTTATGGTGACCCTTCACATTACCAAGCACGATGACCTCCAGTGACTGGTCCCTCCTGATAATATGTCTAAAGTATTAGAGCTGAAGTCTGACTATGCTGGATTCTAACTGTACTTCTTTCAACATAGATTGGTTTGTTCTTCAACAGTCCATGTTACTTTTAATATTCTTCTCCAACACCATAGATCAAATACATCAATTCTTCTATAGTCTTCCTTATCCAGTGTCCAACTTTCACATGCTTATGAAGTTATTGGAAATGCCATGGCTTGGGTCAGGTATATGATGTTATTTATTGATCCAGTGGTGAGGATTTTTGTTTTCTTTATATTGAGATGCAACCCATACTGAAGGCTGTGGTTCTTAATCTTAATCAGTATGTTTTTAAGTCCTCTTCATTTTCAAGCAAGGTTGTATCATCTGCATTTCACAGGTTGTTAATGAGTCTTCCTCCAATCCTAATGCCATGGTATTCTTTATTTAATCTAGCTTCTCGGATTATTTGCTCAGCATAAAGCTTGAATAAATATGGTGAAAGAATATAACCCTGGCCCACACCTTTCCTGATTTTAAACCGTTCTGTATCCCTTTGTTTTGTTTGAGTGATTGCCTCTTGGTCAATGTATAGCTTCCTCATGAGCACAATTAAATGTTCTGGAATACTTATTCTCCAAAATGTTATCAATTGCTTGTCATGGTCTGCACAGTCAAAAGTGTTTGCATAGTCAATAAAGCACAGGTGTAAATATCTTTCTGGTATTCTCTGATGTCAGCAGTGATATACCTCATTCCATGTCCTTGTCTGAATCTGTCTTAAATCTCTGGCAGTTCACTGTCATTGTACTTTTGCAGCTGTTTTTGAATTACCTTTAGCAAAATATTTCTGGTGTACGATATTGTCTGATGATTTCCACATTCTGTTGGATCACTAGTTTTTAGAGTTGACACAAATACGGATCTCTTCTAAATAGTTAGCCAGATAGATGTCTGGCAGATTTCTTGGTATAGATGATTGAGTGTCTCCAGTGCTAAAAGAGTTGAAAATGTTGAAAGATTTCAGTTTGTATTCTATCAATTTCTGGAGCCTTGTTCTTGTTCTTTTTGCCTTCAGTGAACTTTGGACTTCTTTTAGTACTATTTGCTCATGATCATATGCTATCTCTTAAAATGACTGAGCATCGACTTTTTTTTTTTTTTTTGTACAGTCGATTGAGTGAAACTTTACAGGGTAGATTATCAGTTTTGCGTTGAACAAATCATATTTTGTTTTATTGCAATGATTACAATCCCCTCTACGTACCATCAATTAACACTATTTTTGATGTACACATACAAAGCAAAAAAATATATATTTATTTAAATGTCCCAAAGGCACACTTTGCAAACCAGCCTCTTGTCTGCAGGCACACAGCCTTTCTGAGTCCATGGGCCTAGAGTTTTCAACTGCTCTATTCTCTATAGCATCGCTTCTGCCGCCGTAACTACTGTCATTGATTTTTTTGGTTACAGTCCTGTGCTCCACTCATGCTCTTGACTACTCTCCTCCCTTTTAGTTACACCACTTCAACATTTACTAATTGCAATTAATCCTGATAACAGTTACTCACAATTGAATCATAAAATCCTATCACCATCATCTCTCATACCCTTTCACCACACCCCTTTGGAAAGGAGGAAAATGATTCAGTGTGGATTCTGCCTTACCCTCCTCCCCCCCCATTCTGAAATTAATCACACTCATAAAAACTTGTCAGCCAGCTACTTCATGCTTTTATGGCGGTGGTGGTTGGTGGTTAGTGGTCATGTGCTTTGGAGTTGATTCAGACGCATCGTGACCATGTATAGGGTTTCACAGGCTGTAAATCTTTATGGGAGCAGAAAGCCTCATCTTTCTCTTGTGGAACCACTGGTAGTTTCAGACTGCTAACTGTGAGATTACCAGCCTGACTCGTAACCACTGTGCTACCATTTTTGATAGCCAATGTCTAAGTTGCCCATCCTTATCAACTCAGTGTACTGAGAAGGCAAGCTTGATGATCCTTGATATTAAGAATCGTTTCCCTTTGGTTGGAATTTTGAACAACTACATCCATAAGCAAATCTGCTGAACAGGAACTTTTTAAAGTATTGAAGAGCAGAGTTGTCAGCTTGAGGACTAAGGTGCTCCTGACCCAAGCCATGGTATTTTCAATAACCTCATATGGATGCGAAAGCTGGGCAGTGAATAAAGAAGACCGTAGAAGAATTGATGCCTTTGAGTTGTGGTGTTGGAGGAGAATACTAAAAGTGCCATGGACTGCCAAAAGAACCAATAGATCT
>NW_006408947.1:1434573-1470159 GCF_000296735.1 Chrysochloris asiatica | reverse complement strand
GGTGCTCCTGACCCAAGCCATGGTATTTTCAATAACCTCATATGGATGCGAAAGCTGGGCAGTGAATAAAGAAGACCGTAGAAGAATTGATGCCTTTGAGTTGTGGTGTTGGAGGAGAATACTAAAAGTGCCATGGACTGCCAAAAGAACCAATAGATCTGTTTTGGAAGAGGTACAGCCAGATGGCTAAGCTTCATCTCTCATACTTTGGACATATTATCAGGAGGGAACAGTCGCTGGAGAAGGATGTCATGCTGGGTAAGGTGAAGGATCAGAGAAAAAGAGGAAGACCCTCAACGACATGGATCGACCAGGTGACATCATTGATGGCGTCAAGTGTGGCAGTGGTAATGAGGTTGGCTCAGGATTGGACATTGTTTCATTCTGCTGTACATGGGGTCGCTATGAGTCGGTTCCGACTCGATGGCACCTGACAGCAACAACAAACATCCATAAGCAAAGGTGTCGGACATCACATTACAACAATTTACACTTACTCCCCATATCGAACATTTGTATCTTCGTATGATGGACTTCTGGTCAGCTAGCCATCCAAGCTAGATCAAATGGGTACTTACATCTGCAAGTTTGGGAGTTTTTGCATACCTCTCCCCAATTCAAACTAGTTGGCCACTTCACTCTCAACTCTACCCACTAGTGTCCATGGGCTGGCAGTTCTTCCTAAACTTCAGACCAACCAGCACTTACTCTTCCTCTTTCATTTGGAGGTCAGTGGGTATCTCTGGAAGAGGCCAAACTCAGCGCATGTCTTCATTGCTGCATTTCCCTGGCTTCCACTCACAGGTAGAACAGGGCAATCATCAACGAACATATAAGATTGCTTGTGCATTCCCTTTGAGTTTCATTCTTAGAAGGGGGTTTACCCTGATAGGCTGACTTTTGACTTTATGGTTCTAAGGCAAACTTTTTTTTTTAATGTTTTATTGTGGATTATATGGTAGTTTACATAAGAGAACTTTAGTTTTACATTCATTCCATCGTATATCATCTCATTGCCATGGTTCCAAACACCTCCACGCATCATCAACCAACCAAAGGGTATATCCTAGAAGCCCGCCCCCTGTACTTCCCCCTCTCCCCTCTAAGGCAAACATCTTGCTTGATATTCTTACAGCCAAACAGTGTGCTTTTTTTTTTTTTTTTTGCTGGTTTTACTTTCAAGAAATATCTTTTATTCCTCTAACCCTTAAGGGTTGGTCTGCATGTCTTTTTAATTGGTAATGTCTCACCTCAGAAGTATCTGGGTAGGGCTCAGGATTCTAAGACCTCAGACTCCACAAAGGCTTAACAAGAAGGCTGTTTCCCTAGGCAAATTCTAATTTCCTGTTTAGCTAATCCAATCAGTTATAGGCTAAAGATGGGCACACATTCTTTCTGTCATCTTAATTTCCAATATTCTGCTCTATCACAAATGTTTATTTTCCTGTAGTAGGCAGGGGAAACCAATATGCACAAGACAATCAAGGATCTTAACATTATTTTCCCGCTACCCATTCAGACAGTATTACAGAGCCCTGTTGTTCCAAGGCTGTTGTGTATACTTACTTCTATCTAATTTAGCCCAAACATACCTCCCTAACGCTTCCTCTTTCTTCTTTGTTCATCTACCCCCTCTCACTTCTTGTATATTGCCGTCCCCCTCCCTGAGCTATCATATATCTTCTTCTTAAGTTGTGAATTATTGTCCCCTCCCTCCCACCCCTGGTAACCATCCAAGAATTTTTTTTTTTTTTTAAGTATGGAAATCTTACCTTAACCTTTTACAATATTGGTCTTATGCAGTATTTGTCCTTTTGTAACTGGCTAATATCACTCAGCATGATGTCCTCAATGTTCATCCATGTTATGAGGTGTTTTGCAGTTTTCATTGTTATTCTTCAAGGTAGCATAGTTTTCCATTGTGTGTATGTACCAAAGTTTGTTTATCCACTCTTCCATTGATGGGCACTCAGGCTGTTTCCATCTTTTTGCTATTGTGAATAGTGCTGTGATGAATGGTGTGCATATATCTGTTCGTGTTATGGCTCTTATTTCTTGTGGATATACCAAGTTGAGGAATTGCTGGATCATAATTTCTAACTTTCTGAGCAAGCGCCATACCATTTTCCAGAGTGGTTGAACCATTTTACAGTCCCATCAGCTATGTAGGTGGGTCCCAGTCTCTATACCCTCACCAGCATTTGTTGTCGTCTGCTTTTTTGAACTTGCTGTTAATGGTAATGTGAGATGATATCTCATTTTTGTTTTGATTTACAAATTTCTAATGGCTAATGATAGTGAACATTTTCTTCAGATGTTGGTTGACTGATTGTCTTCCTTGGTGAAGTTTCTGTTCATGTCCTATGCCCAGTTTTTAATTTTTTTATTTTGAACTGAGTGATAGTTTACATGGGAGGCCATTGCCTTTAAACCATTGTTTCATTGCAGTGATTACAATCTTCTCCTTGTATCAGCATTCAACAGTATTTGCTTCCATTCCCTGTGTTCTTTTTTCCCTTCTACCTTTACAGTTGTGGCGGTCACAATTAGTCATGATAACAGATACTATTGAATCATAAGAATCTTATTCCCATCTCTTTTCACCAGACCCATCTAGACAAGATAAAAACTATTCAGTGGGGACTCTATCTTCCCCCACACATGTAAACTAAACTCCCTCTTGAAAACTTGTAAGCAAGTCACTTTGTGCCTTTATCGCCCCCTCATTTTAGGTAGCCAATGTCTAAGTTACCTGTCCCTATCTACCTTGTATACAGAAGAGATAGGATTAATCTTTGATGTGAAGGCTCTTTCCCTCTTAGCACAGAACCTTCCCTGGAGGTGTAAAGGTCTCATACTGGTCACCAGAGAGGAAATGAATAGAAAAAGAAAAGATTTAAAAAAAGAGTCTTTCCTTTGTCTCTGCAAATTGCTGGCAGGTTTCCCAATGGGAGTACTCTTTTGTCTCTCTACTCCCTCACTCCCATTCATAATGGTTCACTTCCATCTTCTTTTGCTGCTCTGTGCATCATTCAGTATTTTGCCCATTGTTGTTGTTGTTAGGTGTCATCAAGTAAGTTCTGTCTCATAGTGAACCCTGTTTGTACAGGGCTTTCCAGGAGCCACTGGTGAGTTTGAACTGCCAGCATTGTGGTTCAGACTGACCTTGTGATACAGTGCTTTATCCCATAGTACTACACCAGGAGTTAAATACTACAAGTTAAGTCTTGAATATTTTCTTCAGTTCTTCCAGCTTAAGAAATGTTGAGCGTGTTCTTCTGTTTTGGTTTACTTACTCCAGGACTTTGTATATTTCATTGTAATACTTGACTTTGTCTTTTTGAACTGCCGTTTGAAATTTTCTGTTCAGCTCCTTTACTTCCTCATTTCTTCTATTTGCTTTAGCATCTCTACAATGAAGAGCAAGGAGCTCTTGTAGTGTAGTGGTTACGTATCGGGCTGCAAACCTTAAGGTCAGCAGTTGGAGACTACCATCTGTTACGTGGGAGAAACATGAGGCTTTCTGCTCCTGTAAGGGTTTACAGCCTTGGAAACCCTGTTCAGGGTCGCTATGAGTCGGAACCGACTCCACAGCACATCACGACTATCATGACACTGAAGAGTAAGTTTCAGAGTCTCTTCTGACATCCATTTTGGTCTTTTCCTTATTTATTGTTTTACTAATGATTCTTTAAAAAATTTATGTATGATGTTCTTGATGTCATCCCACATTAGCATAATAAATTATAATAATTAGAAAATTAGAAGGATTAAGTAATTTATTAGTTTTAGGAAGGTGAGCAGCCCTAGAAACAAATAAATTACACATTACCACCCCTCATTTCTCTTCCATATGTGTTCTTTCTCCTTCCCTCTTTTTCCTTCTTGTCCTCTTTTCTTTTCTCCTTAACTGATTTCTTTCTGTAGAGAAAGTACCAATGCTGTGTCAGACACTTTTACGGTTATGGGGATATAAGAATGAAGAGACTTTCTGCTTGTGTGGCAGTAATATCAAGTGTTTATAGACAATAAAAAATGCATGTTTATACAATATTCGGTTATGTGAAGGGCTATGAAGGGAAGGGAAGGAGGTCAAGGGATACAGCATGACTGAGCAGGGGGTGTGCAGATGGGGGAACACTTGCTGTTTTGGTGGTGGAAGTCTTTCCTTTGGGGTGACATTGTAGCAGAGATCTGAATGACATGAAGGATAAGCCAAACAGAAGGAACAGAAGACCCTGAAGTAGGTATGTACTTGGGAGACCCAAGAATACTAAAGACAGCCAATGTAGCTGGAGTTGGTTGTGCGATCAGTGAGGTAATGGGTCCAGATCACAGAATGTGTTGGAGGCCCTTGTAAACACACTGGATAAATTTGGAAACCACTGGAGAGTTTTTGATGAGTGGCAAGATCAGATCTGACTCATGTTCAACAAAGTCCACCCTTGGTCTTCCTATAGCTCACCTGTAAAAAAGCAAACAGAGACTCTTTTATTCTACCGTATCTCTCATGCTTACAGTGTCTTGCACATAGTGGGCACTAAAATATTTGAATTAAATGTTAGAAAAAAATACACCAAGATATAGAAAAAAATACGCCAAACTAATTGTAATCCAAAATGAAGAGGAGTGGCAATACTAATATCTTATAAAATAAACCTAAAGGCAAAAATCAGCATAATAGATAAAGATGGACATTATCTCATGACTGAAGGGACGATTGAACAAGATGACATAACCATAATAAATATCTATGCTCCCAATGAATGAACTCCACAATATATAAAGCAAACTCTAATAGATTTGAAGACAGAAATAGATGAATCTACAATAATAGTAGGCGATTTTAGTACAGCATTTTCACAAATGGATAGAACAATCAGAAAGTAACTTGACAAAGACACGGAGGAATTAAACAACACAATCAGCCAACTGGACTTAATAGATGTGTACAGAGCATTCAACCCAACAACAGCACAATACACATTCTTTACCAGTGTACATGGACCATTCTCCAGAATAGGCCATGTATTGGACCACAAAACAAACCTCCATAAATTTACAAATATCAAAATACTACAAAGCATCTTCTCAGACCACATGCTATCAAATTAGAAATCAACAATAGGAAGATCAAGGAAATAAAATCAAATACATGGAATAATAATGCTCAGCTGAAAAGCGACAGGGTATTAGAAGAAATTAAACATGAACTCACAAAGTTCCTAGAAACAAATGAGAATGAAAACAAAACATGCCAAAATCTTGGGACACAGTGAAAGCAGTGCTGAGACGACAATTTATTGCAATAAATACACACATCCAAAAAGAAGAAAGAACCAAAATTAACACATTAAGATAACATCTCTAAAAATTAGAAACAGGCCAAAGAGGGAACCTACAGTGACCAAAAGAAAAGAAATAATAAAGATTGGAGCAGAAATAAATGTGATAGAAAACAGAAAAACTATAGAATGTATCAATAGGACAAGAAGCTGGTTCATTGAAAGGATTTAAAAAATTGACAAACCATTGGCAAACCTAATAAAAGAAAAGAGGGAGAAGACTCAAATAACACTCATTAGAAAGCACATGGTCCCAATGGAACCAAAGGAAATCAAAAGGATAATAATAGAATACTATGAAAAGTTGTACTCCAACAAATTTGAAAACTTAGAAGAGATGGATACATTTTTAGAAAAACAGGACTAACGTAAACTTACACTGAGTGAAGTAGAAACCTGAACAGACCCATAACAAAAGAAGAAATTGATCAGGTCATCAAAAAACTCCCTACCAAACAAACAAACAAAAAAACTCCTGACCAAATAAAGTCTAGGTCCAGGTGGCTTCACTGGTGAGTTTTACCAAAAATTCAGGGACGATCTGTCACCAATTCTACTCAAATTATACCAGAATATAGAAAAGAATGGAAAACTTTCTAATGCATTTTATGAAGCAAATGTAGCCCTCATACCAAAATCAGGGAAGGACATTACTAACTAAGAAAGAAAATATAGACAAATATCCCTTATGAACATAGATGCAAAAATTCTCAACAAAATCCTAACCTACAGAATCCAGCAACACATCAACAAAATAATACATCATGATCAAGTGGGATTCATATCAGGGATGCAAGGATGGTTCAACAGTAAAATGATCAATGTAATCCACCACATAAATATGAAAAAAGAAAAGAACCACATGATCATATCGATTGATGCAGAAAAGGCATTTGACAAAATCCAACATCCATTCTTGATAAAAACACTCAACAAAGTAGGAATTGAAGGGAAATTCCTCAACATAATTAAGAGAATATATACAATCTGAATAGCTTACATTATCCTCAATGGAGAGAAACTGAAAGTCTTTCCTCTGTGAACAGGAACAGACAAGGATGCCCTTTGTCGCCACTCCTATTCAATATTGTCCTGGAAGTCTTAGCAAGAGCTATATGGCAAGACAGGAAAATTAAAGGCATCTGAATTATGAGTTGGGCTGTGAACTGCAAGGTCAGCAGTTCGAAACTACCAGCGGTTCATGGGAGAAAGATGAGGCGTTCTGCTCCTGTAAAGATTTACAGCCTCGGAAACCCTGTGCAGGGTCACTATGAGTTGGAACCGATCCACAGTACTTAACAACAACAACAAATTGGCAAAGAGGAAGTAAAACTTAATTTGCAGGCAGTATGATCCTATACATAGAACACTCCTGAGACTTAAAAAAAAAAGCTACTAGACCTCATTGGAAGATTCAGCAAAGTGGCAGGGTATAAGATCAACTTACAAAAATCAGTTGGATTCCTCTGTAGTAACCAGGACAGCGCTGAAAAGGACATTAGGAAAGCAATACCATTTCAATAGCCACCCAAAGGATGAAATATCTAGGAATAAATGTAATCAGAGATATAAAGAACTTATACAAAGAAAACTGCAACACACTACTACAAGAATCCAACAGAAACCGATAAAAATGGAAGAATGTACCATGCTCCTGGATATGAAGATTTAACATAGTGAAAATGTCAATACTGCCCAAAGCAATTTACATGCTAATCCAGATTCCAATGACATTCTTCAAAGAGAGTGAAAAAACTATTACAAATTTTATATGGAAAGGAAAGAAACCCAGGATAAACAAAGCACTGCTTTAGAAGAAGAATAAAGTTGGAAACCTCTCATTCCCTGATTTCAAAATGTATTACACATTTACAGTGGTCAAAACAGCTTGGTACTGGTACAGTGAAAGATATATTGATCAATGGATCAGATTTGAGAATTTAGAAATTAACCCATACACATACAGCCAACTGATTTTCGACAAAGTAACTAAATGTATCGCATGGGAAGGTGATAGTCTTTTAAACACATGGTGCTTGCAGAACTGTAAAGTGATAATGCAAAAGATTGAAACAAGACCGTTATCTCGCCTTCTACAAAAACCAATGCAGCATGGATTCAAGACCTAAATGTGAATCCCAGAATTATGCAGGCCATCAATGATAAAATAAGGACATATGTGAGAGCTCTAATTCAGGGCATACAGAGATTACAAAAAATTTTTTTAAAAGTACAACAAATAAAAGTAGACAAAATAGATGATTGGTACACAGTAAATATTAAAAACTTATGTACATCAAAATATTTCACCAAAAGAGTAAAAAGGGAGTACACAGAATTGGAATAAATCTTTTGCAATGGCACATTGGACAAGGGACTAATTTCTAAAATACACAGGAAACTACAACACCTCTGGAGTCCTGGTGTGGCGCTGTGGGTTAATGCGCCAGACTGTAATGCTGTTTGAACTGCAAGGTCAGTGGTTCAAGCTCACCAGCTGCTCCTTGGAAACCCTATACAGGGTCTCTTGGGTTGGCACCGACTCAACAGCACTTCACAACAACAACAACAACAGCAACAACACCTCTACAAGAAAGGGACAAATAAAAATATGGGCACAGGACATGAACAGACACTTCACCAAGGAGGAGAACCAGGCAGCCACAAACATATGAAGAAATGTTCACAATCACTGACCATTATTGTTGTTGTTAGGTGCCATCGAGTAAGTTGGCACCGACTCATAGTGACCTTATGCACAGCAGAGCGAAATACTGCCTGATCCTGAGCCAACCTCACTACTGTTGTCATGCTTTGTTCCATCGATGCTGCCACTTGGCCAATCCATGTCTTTGGGGGTCTTCCTCTTTTTCTCTGACCCTCCACCTTATCAAACATGATATCCTTCTCCAGTGACTGGTCCCTCCTGATAATATATCTGAGGTATGAGAGACGAAGTTTGGCCATCATGGCCTCCAAGCAGCACTCTGGCTGCACTTCTTCCAAAACGGATCTATTGGTTCTTTTGGCAGCCCATGGCACTTTCAATATTGTCCTCCAATACCATAACTCAAAAGCATTAGTTCTTCTATGGTCTTACTTGTTCACTGTCCAGCTTTCACATGTATATGAGGTTATTGAAAATACCATGGCTTGGGTCGGGTGCACCTTAGTCCTCAAGCTGACATCTTTGCTCTTCAACGCTTTAAAAAGGTCTTGTGCAGCAGATTTTCGTAATGCAATGCATTGTTTGATTTCTTGACTGCTGCTTCCATGAGTGTTGATAGTTGATCGAAGAAGAATGAAGTCCTTGACTACTTCAATCTTTTCTCCGTTGATAAGAATGTTGTTTATTAGTCCAGTGGTGAGGATTTTTGTTTTCTTTACAATGAGATGCAATCCATACTGAAGGCTGTGCCCTTTGATCTTCATCGGTAAATGTGTTAAGTCCTCTTTAGCCATTGTTGTTGTTGTTGTGAAGTGCTGTTGAGTCGGTTCCAACCCATAATGACCCTGTACAGGGTTTCCAAGGGGCAGCTGGTGAGCTTGAGTCACCAATCTTGCAGTTCAAATGGCTTTGCAGTCTGGTGCATTAACCTACAGTGCCACACCAGGACTCCATTAGGGAACCAAATTAAAAAGCAATGAGAAATCATCTCACACTAACAATAACAGCAAAGATAAAAAAAAGTAGAGGACAATAAATGCTGGCATGGATGTGGAGAGACTGGGACACTCCTGTATTGCTGGGGACGATTTCAAAATTGTCCAACCACTCTGAAAAGGAATAATGGCACTTCCTCAGAAGGTTGGAAATACAAATACTTTATGATTCAGCAATTCCTCTACTTTGTATTTACCCACAGGAAATATGAACCATAACATAAGTAGATATATGCACACCAATATTCATAGCAGCACCATTTACAATAGCAAAAATATGGAGAAAGCCTAAGTGCCCATCAATTGAAGACTGGGATAAACAAACTGTGGTACATACACACTATGGAATATTATGCTACTTTGAAGAACAACAAGGAAGCTGCAAGCCACCACATAACATGGATGAACCTTGAGGACATTATGTTGAGTGAAATTAGTTTGTCACAAAAAGTGAAACACTGCATAGGACCACTATTGTAAAAGACTATGAAAAAGAATCTATACTAAAAGGGAGGGGAAAAAATGTTATGCTTGTTACCGGGGTGTGGGGGTTGGGGTGAGGGGAGGGAGGGACAAGAGGAGCACAGGGTAGGGAATAGACCCAGGATAGTTCGGGTGCTGTGGAGGGGGGTAGTACACTGGAATGGGGATGGGAATGGAAGAACATGGCAGATGGGAGAACAGTTAGGCTGGTTTGCATTGGCTACATGGGACAGAGGTAAATAACGATGTATGCATAACCTTGGAAAAACAGAGCTCTGGGATACAGGGATTGAGACATGGGTTGAATGGGAAAAATAGGGGAAATAATGTTGAGATGCTTTGCTGGCTTTTGAATTTTGGTTTCCCTTGTATACCATTATAAAATAGACACTTGATGGGGAGAAAAAGGTATAGCCAGAAATATCACCACAGAAAGCTCTTAAGTCCGTCCTGCCTATAATTGAAGGAGGTTTCCTACGGAGCCTTTGCATTGCATGAGAGCATAGGTGGAATTCTGAACCCCATCCAGAATCTTCTGAGGTGGGGAATCTCCACTTGAAAGGACAAGCAGACCAGCCTGGAGCGGCTAGAAGAACAGAAGATACTTTTTCAAAGAAAGAGCAACGGGAAAAATAAAAAATAATGGTGGCAGTCTGACTGACTACTCCAAGAACAAGCAAGTTGGTCACCCAGGAGACATCAAGGCAAGTGGTTGGGTCCCCTCAGTGCAAACCCCCTTCCAAGACTAAGACTCAATGGGAATACACGCTGTGATTGGTGACCACGCTCGTCACCGGTAAGGGGAAGTGAGGGAAAAACAGCAATGAAGTGGCGAGCTGAGCCCTACAATGTTCAATAGACTTCTGTGAACCCGGATGAAGACCTGGTTGACCAGCAGTGTTGCAAGACCTGGGGACTCTTGGGCCCAGAGTCAGTGACATAGTCACAGAGGACTAGGGTGGAGAGTGAAGCATCCAGCTGATAAGAAGAGAGGGCATATGCACAAGAACACCCATACATGCAGATAATACCCACTTGACTTGGCTTCAATGGATGATCAGAGCTCAACCAGAAGAAGAAAGAAGGTGGGGCGGGGGGAATGTAATCTGATATAATTTGATGAACTTTACCTACACCTATTGATGCAGTAGCTCAAAAGAGGAAACAAATCCTTACAACAAGGATCATTCCCACCCCTTCCACACACACAGTAGACAGGGATGGGCAACTTGGACACTGGCTATCCGAAATGGGGGAGGGGAGCTACAAAGCAAGAAGTGACTGGCTTACAAGCTTTCAAGAGGGAACCTAGATCCAGAGGGCGTGAGTAGTATCCAATCTGTCTAGGCGCGGCTGATGAAATTAAATGAAATGCAGATAGGTCTCTTGTGATACAATAGTGAATAATTGTAATCAGGACTGATTGTGAGGGTTGGAAATGTAAAGGTAGAGGTTTTATAGCAAGGCGGGGAGTGATTAACTTTTCAGTCTAGGAGCAGAGGTCCCTGGGACCATCAACGGACAAGAGTGGAGATCGAGACCCCACCCAGAGAAGTAGTTATGCCAAGATGGAGGCAGAGACGATGATGTGGAGAGATGGAGCAGCTGGGGGGTTTAGATCCAGAGAGGGAGAGGGGCAGTTTGCTGATGACCGGGGTGCAGGCTGTAGTGTATACCCTTTGGTTGGCTGATGATGCATGGAAGGAATTGTAACCATGGCAATGAAATGATATACAATATAATGAATGTAAAACTAAAATTATATAAACTATCACATAATTCACAATAAAACAATAAAAAATAAATAAATAAAGTGGGCAATAAATTTAAGCTGAGATAAGAATAATTGGTGCTTTAAAAACATAACTCTGAGGTGATAAAGAATTTAGGAAAATCATTGTAGGTTTCCAGAGTTTTGAACAGAAGTGCTCATAGAAGCTGACAGATTTGTCTGTGAGGACAATTAGTAGGTCAGTACCAGACAAGTAAGAATGGGAATAGAAAGAAATTGTATCTGTAAAGTATACTGGAACAAGTCCATGGGGGTTACAAAGAAAAGAAGTTGAAAAAAATGAAACAAAGAGAGCATTTGTGACTGGAAAGTGAAGTCAGTAATTTTCCACTAAGAAGCAGTAACCTCTGGTTGTAGAATCTGAACTTAGCAACTGGTCTTGAAAGAAATAGGATTTGTTTCAAAATGTAATCCACTAGTATAAGCACTGGACTTATAACCACAAGGTTAAAATCCACCAGATGATCCTTGGAAACCCTATACAGAATCGCTATGAGTTGGGACTGATTCCCTGCCATAATGTAACAACAGTATCAAGTAAAAGGATCCTGTGGGTGGTGGAGTAGGTAGATTATGCTTTGACTTGCAAGCAAGCAACAGCATGAGACTGTTTCCTCCTATGAAGATTTATAGCTTGGGAATCCCCATGGAGCAGTTCTTCTCTGTCCTATATGGTCACTGTGAGTAAAAATTGACTCCATGACAGTGACTTTGGTTTTGGTGTAGTATTATCATGTGATTATAATCATATTCATAGTTTAGCAACCTATTTGTTTTAGCATGAGTTAAAAAGTGAATTATAAATTGCAAATTTTTACATTGTAGTAAAATTTGCGACACTAAACAGATTATGTTGGGATATTTACCTGGAAAAATCTTAGTGCAAAATTTTTTGTTTATTGAATCTACCTTTCCACTATTAAAAGTATGCAATCTTAGAAATAGCACAATTGCCTATCAGCTGATTAATGGGTGAATGAAATACAGTCTATCCATACAATGGAATATTATTAACAAATGAATAGAAATGAAGTACTACAATATGGATGAAACATGCTAAGTGAAAGAAGCCAGTCACAAAAGACCAAATACTGTATGATTACATTTATATGGCATGCCTACAACAGGCATATTTATTAAAGATAATAGAAAGTAGATTATGTGGCTGGGGCAAGAAGCCCTGGTAGTGTAGTGGATTACTATTGGGGCTGCTAAATATAAGGTGGTTGCTCCACAAGAGAAGGATGAGACTTTCTACTCCTGTAAAGATTTATAGCCTTGGAAACCGTATACAGGGTTGCTGTGAGTTGGAACTGACTTGAAGATACACAACCACTACCATCAAGACTCTGAGGCATTTAATGAGGTTGGAGGTGACTGCTAGTGAATACTGAGTTTGTTTTGTGGGTAATAAAAGTCCCCTAAAATTGATTGTGGTGAATAGACAACCCTGTGAATGTATGAAAACCCATTTAATCACACTTTAAATGGGAGTGTTGTATGATGTGTGAATTATATCTTAAGAACACTATTGATTTTTGTTTAAGGAATTTCTAACTTCAAAAAGGAGTATGTACTTGAGTGGGAATATTGAAAAACATGATTGCAGAAAGCTTGTAAGCCCATCTTCAGCCTATAACTGATTGGAATACCTAAAAGAGGTTCTAGAACTTGCCCCGTGAAATAGACTTTTGCTGAGCTTTTGTAGTACAGAGGACCTTAGGTAGAATCCCGAGCCCCATCCAGAACTTTCTGAGATGGGACATTCCCACTTGAAAGTACATGCAGACCAACCCAGAGCAGCTAGAGGAATAGAAGATACTTCTTGAAAGAAATACCAGCAGGAAAAAAAAAAAAAAAATCAAACATGGCAGTCTGCTTTGCTACTGTAAGAACAAGAAAGCTGTTCTCCAGGGAGCCATCAAGACAAACAATCAAGTCCCTTCAGGACAAACCCCCTCCAAAACTGAAACTCAAAGGGAACTCATGAGCAGGAATGTAGGATTACTGACCACCATGTGGGGGAAAGTCAGTAATGAAGATATGGGCTGACTTCGACCAAGTTCCATAGAGTCCTGTCAACGTTGTAATGAGAGAGAGAGAAGAGGAAAGACTGGTTGTTCCTAAGTTTGGGAAGACTTGTGAACTCCTGAGCCCATGGACCTTAACCTAGCCATGGAGGGCTACAGCTGAGAGTGAAGTGTACCCCTGTTATGAAGTGGGAGAAGGCACACAAACATGCCCAAATCACACAAAAATGCCCAGTTGACCTAACTTCCATGGCTTCATGACCAAAGCTGTACTAGAGGAAGATAAAGACATTTGTTAAAGAATCAAGTGTAAATTGCCACAATTTGATGAACTTGACCTATACTTATGGATGTAGTAGTTCAGACTACCAACTGAGAGTGAAGGAGTCTTCACATCAAGGATCAAACATATTCCCTTGGTATACAGGGTTATTAGGGATGGATGGACAACTTAGACATTGGCTACCTATAATGGGGGGTGGAGCTATAAAGGTACAAAGTGGCTGGAATACAAGTTTTCAAGAGGGAGTTTAGTTTCAGAGTGTGCATGGGGAAGGTAGAATCACCACTGAATAGCTTTCATCTTGTTTAGATGGGTCTGGTAAAATGAGATGGAATAAGATTCTTATGATACAAAAGTGACTAATTGTTATCATAATTAATTGTGATCATCACAACTGTAAAGGTAGATATTTTGTAACATAAAGGGGGTAGTATTTAATCTTACATTCCAGAAACAGAGAACCCTAGGACCAGCAAGGGAGAAGAGCATGAGCGGAATATGGGGCCCTAACCAGAGAAGAAGTGACACCAGAGATAGGGGCAGAGATGATGGCATGGAGAGATATGGCATCAGAGGACTCTAGACTCATGGAAAGAGAAGGGCTATGTGCTGGCGGCCAGGAGGCAGGCTTACAGAATGTGCCTTTTGGTTGTTTTAAATGAATATATGTTGCTGGGTGTTTCTGTGTGCATCAAAAAAAAACCAACAACAAAACAGGGACTAGAAGCAAATACTGTTAAATGATGATGCATGGAGGGGATTGTAATCATTGCAGTGAAACAAAATATGATAGGATGAGTGCAGAACTGATAGTTTACTCCCATGTAAACTATCACTCAATTCACAATAAAAACTTAAAAAAAAAAAAAAAGTGTAGACTATGCAATTACATTGAGCTGGTACTGTGGGTTAATGTGCTGGACTGCAAAGTTGATTTGAACCACAAGGTCAGTGAGTCCAGCTCACCAGCTGCTCCTTGGAAACTCTATGGTGGTGGTGGTTATGTGCCATGGAGTCTGTTCTGACTCATAGCGACCCTGTACAGGTTTCTGAGGCTGTAAATCTTTATGGGAACAGAAAGCCTTATCTTTCTCCTGTGGAACAGCTGGTAGTTTTGAACTGCTGACCTTGTGGTTCGCAGCCCGATTCATAAACACTACACTACCAGAGCTCCTGGAAACCCTGTACAGGGTCGGAACCAACTGGATGGCACACAACAACAACAGATACTCCCTAATGCCAAAATCAATGGATAACAATTGTTGAAACAGTAGTTCTGAGATTTAATGTGCATAGTCAAAAACCAAAATCAAGCTTAGTGCCATTAATTCAATTCAAACTCACAATGACCCTGTATTTAATTTCCGAGGTTTTAAATCTTTATGGGAGCAGAAAGTCTCATCTTTCTCCCCAAGAGCAAGCATCTTTTGGGTTTGAACTGCCTACCTTATGATTGCTTTCTTTTTTTTAAAGTTTTTATTGTGAATTATGTGATAGTTTACCTGGGAGAACATTAGATTTATATTCATCTATCATATTTCATTTCATTGCAACGATTACAATCTCCTCCATACATCATCAAACAACCAAAGGGTACACCCCACAAGCCTGCCCCCTATCCGTCAGCACACAGCACCCTACCTGAGTCCAGAATCCCCAGCTGCTCCATCTTTCCACGTCATCATCTCTGCCCCCATCTCTGGCATCACTGCTTCTTGGATAGGGTCCCACACTCTGCTCTTCTGCCTTGATGGTCCCAGGGACCCCTGCTCCTGGACTGCCAAATCAACCACTCCCCTCCTTTTGTTAAAAAAACATCTACCATTACAATTCCAATACTCACAGTCAGTCCTGATAGCAATTAGTCCCTATTGAACCACAAGAGTCTTATTCCTATCTCATTTCATCAGCCCTGTCCAGACAGGTTGGAAGCCATTCAGTGAAGAGTCTACCTTCCCCTACACACTCTGGAACTCAGCTGCCTCTTGAAAGCTTGTAAGCTAGTCACTTGTTGCTTTTATATTCCCCCCTCCCCGATTTTGGTTCGCCAATGTCTAAATTGCCCATCCCTGTCAACTCTGTGTACCGAGGGGGTAGGAATGATCCTCGCTGTAAAGTTTTGTTTCCTCTTTTGAGCTACTACATCCATAAGTATAGGTCAAGTTCATCAAAGTGTATCAGATTACTCTTTTTTCACTCTTCTTTCTTCTATTAGTCGAGTTCTGATCATCCAACCATTGAAGCCAGATAAAGTGTGTACTATCTGCAAGTGTGATGTTCTTGTGCATCTCCCCTCACTTCATATCAGCTGTAGGCTTCACTCTCTACTCTAGTCCTCAGTTGCCATGTCCCTGTCTCTGGGCCCAGGAGTCCCCAGGTCTTGCCATATTGCTGGCCAACCAGATTTCAACCTGGATTGACAGGAATCTGTTGGACGTGGTTGGATTTAGCTCACAACTTCATTGCTGTTTTACCCCCAGTTCCCCTTATCAGTGACCAACGTGGTCACAAGCAAGACCACATGCCTGCTCATGTATTCACCTTGAGTCTTAGTCTTGGAAATGGGTTTGCCCCGACCGCTTGCCTTGATGGCTTCTGGGTGAACAACTTGCTTGTTTTTGTAGTAGTCAATCAGATTGCTGTTATTGTTTTTTTTATTTTTCCTGCTGGTCTTTCTTTAAAGAAATATCTTCTGTTCTTCTAGCTGCTCCAGGCTGGTCTGCTTTTCCTTTTAATTGGAGATTTCCCACCTTAGAAGATTCTACATAGGGATCAGGATTCTACCTGTGGTCTTATGTGATGCAAAGACTCCATAGGAAGCTTTCTTCACTGTGTAAGTTCTAGCCCTATTTTAGGTATTCCAATCAGTTATACCACTAGGCTGCTAACCTTAAGGTCAGAAGTTCGAAACTACCAGCTGCTCCGTGGGAGAAAGATGAGGCTTTCTGCTCCCGTAAAGATTTATAGCCTCGGAAACCCTCTACAGGGTCACTATGGGTTAGAACTGACTCAACGGCACACAACAACAACAACAACAACAACAATCAGTTATAGGCTGAAGTCAGACTTACAAACTTTCTGTGGTGATGTTTCTGGCTATTCCTTTCTCTCCCCTTCCAGTGTCCATTTTACATTAGTAGGCAAGGGAAACCAAGATTCAAAAAACAGCCAAGCATCTTAACAATATTTCTTTTCTTTCACACATTCAAACCATGCCTCAATCCCTGTATCCCAGAGCTCTATTGTTCCAATGTTGTGCATACATCATTATTTACCTCTGTACCACTTAGCCCATGCCAACCTGCCTAACTGTTCTCCCATCTGCCTTGTTCTTCCATTCCCCTCTCCCTTCTTGTGTATTGCTCCCTCCCCCAGCACCCAAGCTATCCTGTGTCTATTCCCTACCCTGTGCTCCACTTTCCCTTCCCTCCCCTCACCCTACCCCATGCACCCTGGTAACTTGCAGATTTTTTTTCCTCTCCCTTTTAGTTGGGTACTTTTTCTTAAGCTTTTACAATAATGGTCCCATGTAGTATTTCTCCTTTTGTGACGAACTAATTTCACCCAGTATAATGTCCTCAAGGTTCATCCATGTTATGCTGTGGCTTGCAGCTTCCTTGTTATTCTTCAAGGTAGTGTAATATTCCATTGTATGTAAGTACCAGTTTGTTTATCCATTCATCAATTGATGGACACTTAGGCTGTCTCCATCTTTTTGCTATTGTAAATAGTCCTGCTATGAGCATCAGTGTGCATATTTCTACTCGTGTTATGGCTCATTTTTTCTTGTGGGTAAATACCAAATAGAGGAATTGCTGGATCATAAGGTATTTCTATTTTTAACCCTCTGAGGAAGCGCCATATTGTTTTCCAGAGTGCTTGGACCATTTTGCAATCCCACCAGCAATTTAGGAGTGTCCCAGTCTCTTTGCATCCTCACCAGCATTTATTGCCCTCCACTTTTTTGATCTTTGCTCTTATTGCTGGTGTGAGATGATATCTCATTGTTGTTTTAATTTGCATCTCTCTAATGGCTATTGATTGTGAACATTTCTTCTTATGTTTGTTGGCTGCCTGCATTTCCTCCTTGGTGAAGTGTCTGTTCATGTCCTGTGCCCATTTTTAAAATTGGGTTAGTTGTCTTTTACCTGTACAGGTGTTGTTGTTTCCTATATATTTTAGAAATTAATCCCTTGTTTGATGCGTTGTTGCAAAAGATTTTTTCCCATTCTGTGGACTCCCTTTTTACTCTTTTGTTGAAGTCTTTGGATACACATAAGTTTTTAATTTTAAGGAGCTCTGGTAGCGTAGTGGTTACGAACCGGGATGTGAACCTTAGGTTCAGCAGTTTGAAACTACCAGCTGTTCTGCAAGAAAAAGAAGAGGCTTTCTACTCCTGTAAAGATTTACAGCTTTGATAACCCTGTACAGGGTGGCTATGAGTCGGAACCGGCTCCATGGCACATAATCATCAACCACCACCAATTATCTATTTTGTCTACTTTTGTTTGTGTAGTTTTCAAAATGTTTGGAAGTCTGTGTGTGCCCTGTATTAGCGCCCTCACATTTGTCCCTATTTTTTCCATTGATGGCCTTCATAATTTTGGGATTCACACATAGGTCTTTAATCCATGCTGAGTTGGTTTTTGTATAAGGCATGAGGTAAAGGTCTTGTTTCAATCTTTTGCATATGGCTTTTCAGTTCTGCCAGCACCATCTGTTGAAGAGACTATCTCCTCTCCATGCAGTATGCCTAGGCCCTTTGTTGAAAATCAGTTGGCTATATGTGGATGGGTTAATTTCTGGATTCTCAATTATGTTCCATCGATCTATATATCTTTCACTGTGCCAGTACCAAGCTGTTTTGACTACTGTAGCCATGTAGTAAATTTTGAAATCAGGAAGTGAAAGGCTTCCAACTTTATTGTTTTTCTTAAGCTTATCCTGGGTGTCTTTCCTTTCCATATAAAGTTTGTAATAGTTTTTTCTATCTCTTTGAAGAATGTCATTGCAATCTGGATTGGCATGGCATTATATGTGTAAATTGCTTTGGGCAGTATTAACATTTTCACAATGCTAAATCTTCTATCCAGGAGTTGGAGTCTAAATTCCAACTCTCCCACTTAGTTGCTTTGAGATCCTCAAGAAAAAAACTTAACCTCTCTGTATCCAGCTGCCCAGTTGATAATAAAACAGTTCCTTGGTGGTTGTGACATAATTTCAAACTTGAAGTGCTAAACATATTCCTTCACACTGATAGTGCAGACAAAGAAACTGAATGAAAATAAAATGGTGTGTCAGCAAGCCCAGGAAAGGATACTAAGAGCTAATGGTGTTTTGGATTTGGCAGAATCCTCTACTAGAGTGGTTCTCATATTCTGGCACCATCATCACAGTTGTTTGAGGCAATTGCCACTGTGTCAATCCATCTTATTAGGGGCTCTTTTCATTGACACATTTTCACTGACCTAGCATGATACCTTTCTCCAGGGACTGATCTCTCCTGAAAGCATGTTCAAAAAGCGAGAGATGAAGTCTTGTCATGCTCACTTTGAAGGAGCATTCTGGCTGTACTTCTTCCAACTCAGATTTATTTGTTCTTTTTACTGTCTATGGTGCTTTCGGTATTCTTCACCAACCCTATTATAATTCAAGTAGAATCTTCTTTGGTCTTCTTTATTCATTGCCCTACTGTCACCTGTATATATTGTTATTAAATGTCATCAAGTCATTTCCGACTCATAGTGACCCTGTATAAGGTTTCTGGGAGTCCTAGTATGACACTGTAGGATAATGCACTAGACCGCAAGATCAGTTCGAACTGCAAGGTTGGCAGTTCAAACTCACCAATCATCAGTTCAAACTCACTAGCTGCTCCTCGGAAACACTATACACTGTCAGTAGGAGTGGAAATTGACTCAATGGTGCTAAACAGCAACTCAATAGGGTTTCTGAGTTTTGAATCTTTGTGGCAGCAGAAAGCCTCATATTTTTCCCATCAAATGGCTGGTGGGCTCAAACCGGGAACCTTGTGGTTTATAGTCCAGTACTTATCATACGGAGCCACCACGTTCCCACATGCTTGTGAGATGATTGAGAATACTGTGGCTTCAGTCACTTTACTCTTCAAACTGACATTTTTGCTTTTTAACACTTTAAAAGAGGCCTTGTGCAGCAAATTTGCCTAATGCAGATCTTGTGATCCACAATATCATTTTTATCACTAGGGTCATGTTTTCTAATACTGATTCTTTTTCCTTCTTCCCAACTTTCACATTTCACCAATAATTATCAATACTTCTTTTTTTGTATTTGTTTGATCTCTTTCTGACTAAAGAAGTTGATAGAATTCTGCAGTTTCATCATCACTGGCTTTAGTGGTTGGTGGGTAAATTTGAATAATAGTGATACTAACTGATGTTACTTATAAGTGTATGGAGTATTCTATCACAAATAGCATTAAACTTCAAAATAGGTCTTGAAGTATTCTTTTTTTAAAAAAATAATTTATGGTGAATTATATGATAGTTTACATGGGAGAACATTACATTCATCCTACTGTGTATTATTTTGTTGCCATCGTTACAATCCCCTCCATGAATCATCAACCAACCAAAGGGTATACCCTGCAAGCCTGCACCCCGGTCATCAGCACACAGCCCCTCTCCCTCTCTGGGTCTAAAGTCCCCAGTCTCTCCATCTCTCCACATCATTGTCTCTGCCTCCATCTCTGGCGTCACTGCTTCTTTGGGTAGGGTCCTGCTCTCCGCTCTTCTCCCTTTATGATCCCAGGGATCTCTGCTCCTAGACTGCAAAGTCAGTCATTCCTCTTCTTTTGCTACAAAACATCTACCTTTACCTTTCCAACCCTTACAATCAGTCCTACTAACAATTATTCACTATTGTATCACAAGAGACCTGTCTGCATCTCCTTTCATCAGCCCTGCTCAGACAGATTGGATACTACTCAGTGGAGATTCTACTTTCCTCCATGCCCTCTGGATCTAGGCTCCCTCTTGAAAGTTTGTAAGCCAGTCACTTCTTGTCTTTATAGGCCCCCCTGTCCCCTTTTGGGTAGCCAATGTCCAAGATACCCATCCCTGTCTACTCTGTATGGAGGGGGTGGGAATGATCCTTGCTGTAAATATTTGTTCCCTCTTTTGAGCTACTGCATCCATAGGTGTTCATCAAACTGTATCAGATTACTCTTTTTTTTCCCCTCTTCTTTCTTCTTCTAGTTGAGCTCTGATCATCCAGCCATTGAAGCCAGGTCAAGTGGGTATTATCTGCAAGTTTGGGTGTTCTTATGCATACGCCCTCTCTTCTTATCAGCTGGACTCTCCATTCTAGTCCTCTGTGGCTGTGGGCCCAAGAATCCCCAGATCTTGCCACACTGCTGGCCAACCAGGTCTCTACCTGGGTTCACAGGAATCTATTGAACCGTTGTAGAGCTTAGTTCGCATCTTCATTGCTGTTTTCCCCTCATTTTCCCTTATCGGTGACAAAGGTGGTCACCAATCAAAGTGTGTATTCCCATTGAGTCTTAGTCTTAGAATGGGGTTTGCCCTGAAGGGACCCGACCAACTTGGCTTGATGTCTCCTGGGCGAGAAACTTGCTTGTTCTTGTAGTAATCTGTTGGACTGCCTTTATTGTTTTGTGTTTTTCCTATCGGTCTTTCTTTCAAGAAGTATCTTCTGTTCTTCTAACCATACCAGATTGGTCTACTTGTTCTTTCAAGTGGAAATTTTTCACCTCGGAAGTTTCTGGATGGGTTTCAGGATTCCACCTATGGTCTTATGTAATGCAGAGGCTCCACAGGAAGTCTCCTTTACTGGGCGTGTTGTGGCCCCATTTTAGGTATTCCAATCAGTTATAGGCAGAAGACGGACTTACAAGCTTTCTGTGCTGATATTTCTGGCTAGTCTTTCTCTCCCCTGAAATATTCTTTTTGACAGTAAACTCAACACTAATCCTCTTCAGTTTGTTGTTCTTGGCATAGTAAATCGTGTGATTGTCTGGTTCAAAATGGCCATCACCAGTACATTTTAGGTCACTAATGCTTAGGACATTAATCATTCTGCATTCCATTTCATTTTTTACGACTTCAAGTCTTCCAGGATTCCGAGTTAGTATTTTTCACATTCTGAATATTAATGGCCATTTTCAACTGTTCCTTTTCATTTTGTGGTCTTCCACATTAGGAAGTAAAGGTCCTGAAAGTTTCACCGATTCACGTCTTTAAGATAAGCTGTACTTTGAGGAGGTAGCTCTCCCCTAGTCTCATATTGAGTGCCCATTCACCTGAGTTACTTTCAGTACTTTATATGTTCCGTTGTTATTCATAGGTTTTGTAGTAGCTGACCATTCACATATGGTTGATTATCCTTCTTACTGGTGGTGGTGGTTATGTGCCGTGGAGTCAGTTCCGACTCATAGTGACCCTGTACAGGTTTTTCCAAGGCTGTAAATCTTTACAGGAGCAGAAAGCCTCATCTTTCTCCTGCAGAACAGCTGGTAGTTTCGAACTGCTGTCCCTAAGGTTAGCAGCCCTATTTGTAACTACTATACTACTGAAAGGTCTACTGAAACCTGTGCATCATGGGGTAACCCTTTGGTACTTAAAATACTGATCACATAGCTTCTAGCATCACACCAACATACAAACCACCATAGTACAATAAACTGACAGACTAAGTGATGGTACTATGTGCTAGGTACTGTTCTAACCTCTTCACATACATTATTATGTCATTTAATCTTTTCAGTAGTCTTATGAGGATGGTATAATTTTTTTCTTATTCTATAGATGAGATAATAGAAAATAGAGAGATGTGTTACAGCTTTCCTAAGAAGTATAACAAATATGTAGTGGAGCCAGGATATGAAACTTGAGACTGCCTCTTTAACCAAAACACAGCTTGAGATTCCCATTATGTATATACATTATGTTTCCATTTTTGTATTATAATTTTTTTGTGTATGTGTATTAAATTTTCTAAGCTTTTTCTTGTGAAAGGAATGAGTAGCTTGCAGCAAGAGAGAATTATCTGAGTTTTTGTCTGTGGTATCTCCTAAAATGTTGTAACTATTTAAAGGCCTTCTATCTAATGATATCTGTTTTTTATCTATTCCTCCTTTCTTAAACTTCTTTGGTGGCTGAGTACTGGTAACTTTTTGCTATTCTTTGAAGGATAAAGTGTTCTAATTTTCTGTATATAATGTGTCTCTTCCACTTGGCTTGCTAGCCATATTATTATTAAATTTTTATTGTGAATTAAGTGAAAGGTTATAGGGCAGATCATCAGTTTTACATTCAACAAATCATATACTTTGCTTCATTAAAATGACTATAATCCCCTCCATATACCATCAGTTAAAAGTATTTCTATTCATTTGAGCTCTTTTTTAAAAAAACATTCAGGCATATATAATAATTTAAATTATTAAAGGACACATTCTGCATACCTGCCTCCTGGCTGCCAGCTGACAGTCCCTTTCTTTCCATGAATCTAGAGTCTTCAGTTGCTCCCTCTTTCCATAGCTCCATCTCTGCCACCATCTCTAGTGTTGCTGCTTCTCTGGATAGGAACCCTCATTCCGCTTGTGCTCTTCTCTGTGCTGGTCCTAAGTTTCTCTGTTTCTGGACTGTAAGCTTAATTACTCCCCCCATTTTTGTTACAAAACTTCTACCTTTACAATTGTGACAGTTGCAATTAGTCATGATAATAATCACTCACTATTGAATCATAAGAATCTTATCCCCATCTCTTTTTACCAGACTTATCTAGACAAGATTAAAAGTATTCAGTGGGGACTCTATCTTCCTCCACACACTCTTCAACTAAAATCCCTCTTGAAACCTTGTAAGCCAGTCACTTTATGCCTTTATTGCCCCCTCATTTTAGGTAGCCAGTGTCTAAATTGCCCATCCCTATCTACTGTGTGTACAGAGGGCATTGCATTGATACTTGATGTAAAGATTCCTTCCCTCTCTGTTGGTATTTTGAGCTACTACCTCCATGAGTATAGATCAATTTCATCAAATTATAGCAACTTATCCTTGATTCCTTTATTAAAAAAAAAAAAGTTGTGTTTTTTTTTTAATTGCCCTTACTCGAGTTCTGATTATCAAGCCATCGAGGCTAAGTCAATGGGTGCTATCTGCCAAGTTTGAGTATTCTTGTGTGTCTCCCCTCACTTCATATCAGTGTATGCATCACTTACAACTCTAGCCCTTTGTGACTATGTCCTTGTCCATGGGCTCAGGTGTCCCCAGGTCTCACCACACTTTGAACCTACCCACCCTTATTCTTCTCTCTCTCATCTCCAGGTTAACAGGAGTCTGTGGACCATGGTTGAACTCAGCTCATTTCTTCATTGCTGCCTTTCCCCCACCAGTAGACCAGTGTGGTTGCCAGCAAGCTTACATGCCTGCTCGTGTGTTGCCTTTGAGTTTCAGTTTTACAGTGGGGTGTGTCCTGAAGGAACTTGATTGCTTGCCTTGATAGCTTCCCTACAAACAACTTGCTTATTCTTGTAGTAGCCAACCATACTATTATTTTTTGTTTTGGGTTTTTCCTGATGATCTTTGTTTGAAGATGTATCTTCTGTTGTGCTAGCTGTTCCAGGCTGGTCTGCTTGTCCTTTCTAGTGGGAATGTCCTACCTCAGAAGGTTCTGAATGGGGCTGAGGATTCCACCTAAGATCCTATACACTACAAAGGCTCCATAAGAGAAGTATTTCATTAGGCAAGTTGTCGAACCCCTTTTAGGTATTCCAATCAGTTATAGGCTGAAGATGGACTTACAAGCTTTCTGTAATCATGTTCCCTGACATTCTTTTCTATCCCACTCAAGTGTCTATTTTACAATAGTAGGCAAACTAAACCAATATTCATAAGAAAGTCAAGCATCTTAGTATTATTTCCCTTTAGACTATGCCTTGATCCCTATATCACAGAGCCCTGTTGTTCCAAGGTTGAGCATGCATCACTATTTACCTCTGTCCCATTTAGCCCATGCAAACCTGTTTCAGTGTTCCCCTATCTACCTGGTTCTTCCACCCCTTCCCCTTCTTGTGTATTGTGAACTACAATGTGTCTGCCACCTACCCTGTGCTTTACCAACATCTCCCTTCACCTTCCGCAAACCCCACACTCCACCTCCACTGATAACCAACAAATAATTTTTTCCCCTTTTAGTATGACTATCTTTTCTTAAAATTTTACAATAATGGTCTTATGCAATATTTGCCCTTTTGTGACCGACTAATTTCACTCAGTATAATATCCTCAAACTTCATCCACTTTATGTGGTGGTTTACAACTTCATTGTTATTCTTCAAGGTAGCATTGCGTGTATGTACTAAAGATTGTTTATCCATTCTTCCATTGTTGGGCACTTAGGCTGTCTCCATCTTTTTGCTATTGTGAATAGTGCTGTTACAAACATTGGTGTGCATATATCTTCTTGTGTTATGGTCGTATTTCTTATGGATATATACCAAATGGAGGAATTGCTGGATCATAAAGTATTTCTATTTCCAACTTTCTCAGGAGGTGCCATACTGTTTTCCAGAGTGGTTGGATGATTTTGCAATCCCACCAGCAATGTAGGAGGGTCCCAGTCTCTGTACATCCTCGTCAGCATTTATTGCCCTCTGCATTTTTGAACTTCATTGTTATTACTGATATGAGATGATATCTCATTTAAAATTTTTTATTTGCATCTCTCTAATGGCCAATTGACTGTGATAACGCGAATGGAATAAAGCTCATGGGAGAAAAGCCTGTGGGACCTTCCATTTGCTGAAGGGGCACAACTCAAAATAAAGAGAAATAGCTGTAAGCATCCATTGAAAATCAGAACATGTAATGTACAAAGTATGAATCTGGGCAACTTGGAAGTTGTCAAAAATAAAATGGAATGCATAAACATGGATATCTCAGCAGTGTTTCATTTTGCTATGCATAAGGTTGCCATGGGTCAGTACCAATTCTGTGGCACCTAACAACAGCAACAACAATTGCCAATGATTGTGAACATTTCTTCATTTGTTTGTTGGCTGCCCAAATGTCTTCCTTGGTGAAGGACATCCTGTTCATGTCCTGTGCCCATTTTTTAATTGGGTTACTTGTCTTTTTCTTGTAGAGGTGTTGTAGTTTCCTATAGATTTTAGAAATTAGTTCCTTGTCTGATATGGCATTGCAAAAGATTTTTTCCCATTTTGTTGGCTCCCTTTTACTCTTTTGGTGAAATCCTTTGATGCACATAATTTTCTAATTCTTAGAATGTCCTAAGCATCCATTTGTTTTCTTTTGTTTGTGTAATTTTTGCAATGTTTCGTAGTCCATGTGTGCCCTGTATTAGTGCCCTCAACTTTGTCCCTGTTTTTTCATTGATGACATTTATAATTCTGGGATTCACATTTAAGTCCATGCTAAATTGGGATTCACATTTAATCCATGCTAAATTGGTTTTTGTACAAGGCGTGAGGTAAAGGTCTTGTTTCAATTGTTTGCATATCGCTTTCTAGTTCTGGCAGCACCATCTGTTGAAGCGACTATGTCTTCCCCACTCATTGTACATTGGCCCTTTGTCAAAGATCACTTGGCTGTATGTGAATGGGTTAATTTCTGGATTCTCAGTTCTGTTCCATTGATCTATGTATCTTTCATTTTACCAGTACCAGGCTGTTTTGACCACTTTAGCCAAGTAGTAAAATTTGAAATCAGGGAGTGAGAGACCTCCAACTTTGTTCTTCTTCTTAAGCTTTGCTTATCCTGGGTCTCTTTCTATATAAAGTTTGTAATAGTTTTTTTTCCATCTCTCTAAAGAATGTCATTGGAATCTGAATTGGGATTGCATTATATGTGTAGATTACTTTGGGTAGTATAGACATTTTCAAACTGTTAAGTCTTCCTGTACATGGTATATTCTTCCAGTTTTGTAAGTCTCTTTTGGTTTCTTGCAGTTTTCTTTCTATAGGTCCTTTGTTTCTCTGGTTACATTTATTCCTAGGTATTTTATTCTTTAGGTGGCTATTGTTAATGGTATTTCTTTTCTAATTTCCTTTTTTTAAAAATGTTTTATTGTGAAATCTGCCCACTACACTTCTCTCTCCTCCCCCCAGTTTTTGGCCCACAGTCCCTTTCCCTTTCTGGGTCCAAAGTCCCCAGTCGCTTCATCACTCCACGTCATCATCTCTGTCTCTATCTCAGGCATCTCTGTTTCTCTGGGCAGAGACCCGCTCTCGGCTCTTCTCCGCTCCTATCCTGGAGAATTAATCACTCCCTTCCTTGCTACAAAACCTCCACCTCTGCATTTCCAACCCTCATAGTCCGTCCTGATAAGCATTATTCACTACAGTATCATGAGTTACCCATCTGTATCTCCTTTCACCAGCTCCGCCCAGATAGATTGAATAGTACCTACTCGAGATTCTGCCTTCCACCATGCTCCCTAGCATCAGGTTCCCACTTGAAAGCTTGTAAGCCAGTCACTTCTTGCCTTTGTAGTCTCCCCTCCCCATTTGAGTATCCAATGTCCAAGCTGCCCTTCTCCATCCACTCTGTGTGTGTGTCTAATTTCCTTTTCACTACTGTCATTATTAGTATAGAGAAATCCAACTGGTTTTTGTATGTTGATCTTTTACCCTGCCACTTTGCTGAATCTTCTAATGAGTTCCAGTAGTTATTTTGCTGATTCTTTGCAAATAGAGAGTCTTATCATCTGCAAATAGAGAGAGTCTTACTTCCTCTTTGCCAATATGGAAGCCTTGATTTTCCCCATCTTGCCAGATATCTCTGGCTAAAACTTCCAAAACAATATTGAATAGGAGTGGTGATAAAGGGCATCCTTGTCTGGTACCTGTTCACAAAGGAAGGCTTTTAATTTTTCTCGGTTGAGAGTGATGTTTGCTGTTGGTTTTGTATATATGCTCTAAATTATGTTGAGGAATTTCCCTTCAATTCCTACTTTGTTGAATGTTTTTATCAGAAATGGATATTGGTTTTTGTCCAGTGCTTTTTCTGCATCAGTTGATATGATCATGTGGTTCTTTTCCTTTTTCTTATTTATATGGTGGATTATGTTGATTGTTTATCTAGTGTTGAATGAATCATCCTTGCATCCCTGATATGAATCCCACTTGTTCATGATATATGATTATTTTGATGCGTTGTTGAATTCTGTTAGTTAGGATTTTGTTGAGAATTTTTGCATCTATATTCATGAGTGATATTGGTCTATGGTATTTTTCTTAGTGCTGTCCTTCCCTGGTTTTGCTATGAGGGTTATGCTTGCATCATAGAATGTATTAGGGAGTTTTCCATCCTATTATATATTCTGGAATAATTTGAGTAAAATTGATGACAGTTCTTCTCTGAATATTTGCTAAAACTCACCAGTGAACCCATCTGGACCTGGACTTTTTTGGTTGAGAGTTTTTTTATAACCTGGTCAATTTCTTCCTTTGTTATAGGTCTGTTCAAGTTTTGTACTTAACTCTGTGTAAGTTTAGGTAGGTCGTGCTTTTATAAAAATGTATCCATCCAGGTTTTCAAATTTATTCAAATACAACTCTTCAATAATTTTCTTTTATTCTTTTTATTTCTATTGCTTCTGTTGTGACATCACCCATGTGGTTTCTTACGTGTGTTATTTCTGTCTTTTTCCTCTTTTCTTTTGTTACGTTTGCCAGTGGTTTGTTGATTTTATTAATTCTTTCAAAGGACCAGCTTCTTGTCATGTTGATTCTTCCTATAGTTTTTCTCTTTTCTATCTTGTTTATTTCTGGTCTAATCTTTATTATTTCCTTTCTTCTTTTGACTGTAGGTTTACTTTGCTGGTGTGTTTCTAGTTGTTGGAGATGTAGTGTAATTGTGTTAATTTTGATTTTTTCTTCTTTATGGATGTGTGCATTTATTGCAATAAACTGTCCTCTCAGCATTGCTTTTGCCATGTCCAAAGATTATGCTGTGTTGTGTTTTCATTTGTTTCTAGGAAATTTGTGAATTCACGTTTTATTTCTTCTACTACCCAGTCACTTTTCAGCCGGTTGTTATTCAGTTCCATGTATTTGACTTTATTTCCTTGGTTTTCCTATTACTGATTTCTAATTTGATTGCATTGTGGCTCGAGATAATGCTTTGTAGTATTTTGATATTTATAAATTTATGGAGGCTTGTTTTGTGGACTAACACATGGTCTATTTTGGAGAATGTTTCATGTGTGCCAGAAAAGTGTGCATTGTGCTGCTGTTGGGTGAATGCTCTGTACACATCTATGAAGTCCAGTTGGCTGATTATGTTGTTTAGTTTCTCTGTGTCTTTTTCAAGTTTCTTTCTGGTTGTTCTATCCTTTTTTGAAAGTGGTGTATTAAAATGTCCTACTATTATTATTGATTCATTTGTTTCTTTCTTTAAACCTGTTAAAGTTTGCTTTATATATTTTGGAGCTCTTTTTTTGGGAGCATAGATATTTATACCATCTTTTTCAATTGTCCCTTTAATCATGATATAATGTCCATCTTTATCTATTATGCTTGTTTTTGCCTTACAGTTTATTTTATCAGAGATTAGTGTTGCCACTTCTGGTTTTTATTGCAATTAACTTAATATATTTTTTTTCATCCTTTGACTCTTAGTCTGTTTTTGTCTTCGTGTTTAAGTTGTGTCTCTTGCAGACAGTATATTGAAGTATCTTGTTTTCTTATCCATTCTGATAACTGTCAGTTTCTTAACTGGTGCATTTAATTCCTTTACATTCAGTGTAATTTTTTTTTTTTTTTTATGTGTGTGTGTGTGTGTGTGTGTGTGTGTGGTGCTGCTTGATTCTTGGTTCTGAATGGCTTCCTGTGCTGAGTTCATGTTTTTTGTGTTCTTACTTGTCATTTTCTTCATAGTTCTCATGTTCTTCTTGGATTTTTATTTTCTTGGTATGTTGTGAAATATTAACTTTATTCGAGGTTACCTGATATTTTATTAACTTTTCCCTCCATTTAAGATAGTCTATTTTATCCTGTAATCTACCTGACCTTCTCACCACCTCTGTTCCTATGTGTTTAACTTGTTTCACATTGTAATTGTTTTCATCATAAACTGAGTTCCTAGATCCTCTGAATTCATTCTTACAGTTTTGTTCTGTTCTCTAATCTTCAATTTGTTGCTTGAGTTCCAGGTGGTAGTGCCACATATGTCAATGTCTGGTTGTTGTCTGTTCTTGTTTGTTCTCAGTCCACAGAACTTGCTTTTGGATGTTTTGCAGTGCAGGGTTGGCTTTGGCAAAATCTCTTAACTTCTGTTTATCCTGGAATGTTTTGATTACACCTTCATATTTAATTGATGGCTTTATTGGGCAGAGGATTTTTGGTTAGCATTTTCTTTTGTTTCAGGTTTTATATACCCCATTGCCTTCTTCTGAGCTTAATCTGATTTGCTTGCCTTTGTATGTGACACTTCTTTTTTCCATAGCTGCTTTCAGGATTCTGTCCTTATCTTTGATTTTGGATAGCTTGACTATGATATGTTTTGGTGATTTTCTTTTGGGGTCTATTCTTCCTTGGGTTTGTTGAGCTTCTTGAATACTTTTTGCTTTTCAGGATGTTAGAGAAATTTTCTTCCAGAAACGCTTCAATTATCTCCTCTGTGGACTTGTGTGATTCTTCCTGTTTTTGAATGCTGATAATTCTTAAGTTATTACTCTTCATGTTATTGAACATGAATCTTAGATCTTCTTTAGATTTTTTTTATCTTTTTTTTCTGCTTGCTCTTCTATCTTTATAGTATTGATAGGTTTGTCTTCCAGCTCACTAGTTCTGCCTTCCATCTCTTCAGTTCTACTCCTTTGCCCTTTCAGTGTGTTGCCCATTTCTCATATTCTATTATTATTCATTTAGACCTCTTTTTGTAGATTTAGAATTGTTTCCAGTATTGTAACTATCTTATTTGATTGCTCCTGTGACACTTTCTTAACTACTTCCTTCTATTTCTCAACTTTCCTGTGAAGTGTTTTGATAAATTTCATTATCATTTTCTGAATTTCTTCTCAAGCATTTCCAAAACCTGCCCTCCCTCCAATCTGAAGTCTGGGTCTACCTCCAGGCCATTTGTGTCAGTCACTTTATCTTGTTTTTGGACATGTCTAGAGATGGTCATCTGTTTCTTGGGAATATTTAGAAGTTGACTGTGACTTTAATACTTATATGAATGTAAGTTGACAACCTGAGATATGCAGATGATACAACCTTGCTTGCTGAAAGTGAAGAGGATTTGAAATATTTACTGATGAAGATCAAAGAGCACAGCCTTATGTATGGATTACAACTCAATGTAAAGAAAACAAAAATCCTCACCACTGGACCAATAAACAGCATTCTTAGCAATGGAGAAGAGATTGAAGTTGTCAGGGACTTCATTCTTCTTGGATCAACTATCAACACTCGCGGAAGCAGCAGTCAAGAGATCAGACGACTTATTGCATTGGGCAAATCTGCTGCACAGGAACTTTTTTTAAAGTATTGAAGAGCAGAGATGTCAGCTTGAGGACTAAGGTGCGCCTGACCCAAGCCATGGTATTTTCAGTAACCTCATATGGATGCGAAAGCTGGACAGTGAATAAGGAAGATTGTAGAAGAATTGATGCCTTTGAGTTGTGGTGTTGGAGGAGAATACTGAAAGTGCCATGGACTGCCAAAAGAACCAATAGATCTGTTTTGGAAGAAGTGCAACTAGAGTGTGCTCCTTGGAGGCCAAGGTAGCTAGGCTTCGTCTCTCCTACTTTGGAAACATTGTCCGGAGAGGATGTCATGCTGGGTAAGGTGGAGGGTCAGAGAAAAAGAGGAAGACCCCCAATGAGATGGATCAGCCAGGTGACATCATTGATGGCGTCAAGTGTGGCAGCGGTAGTGAGGTTGGCCCAGGATCGGACATTGTTTCGTTCTGCTGTGCATGGGGTCGCTATGAGTGGGTTCCGACTCGATGGCACCTAACAACAACAAGTTGATATTTATTATGCTTTCTCATTGACTCCAGGTAGATATGATCAGGAGATTGGCTTCCCTTTTCACTCTTCTTATTACTGAACTCACAGTAATTGTAGCATGTGTTGGTTGCCTCCCTGGTATGTGGCACCTGGTATTGGTTCTTGCCTCGATTGTGGGATTTTATAGGGTGTCATTGTAGCTTGACTATATGACTGCAGTTGCTATCTCTTCTTGGGTAATGTAGGGCTAGCAAGAGCCCCTGAAAAGTAAAGAGGGCACCAAAAAAAACAAAACAGCAACAGCAAATAAGATAGATTAGATACTGTATTCTATTATCACAGAAAAGAGAGATGAGAAAAAAAAATTGTAGCTAAATATGAATATGACTTTAATGTCCCTTGCTCCGCTTTTTGCCTTCAAGGCCACCTGATAAATTTCAAGATGCCAATGTTGATCGTTATGATATAACTCAGGATTTAATTTTTGGCCTTTTTCCTTTTTAGTCTGTCTACGGCACTTAACAACAACAACAACAAACTGTTCCACAACCCCCATTGAGGCCTTTTTTCTAGTGATAAATAGTTCAGGGCTGGCTGTGGTTTTCTTTGCGTTGCTGTTTGATTTTAAGTGAGAATTATCTCTTCAAATTTTTAGCAGATCTGTGCACATGTGTAGTAGAACCCTATGGTTGTGGGGGCTGTCCACTCACTTGGGCAACCCCCTAGTCACCAAAATGGAGGTGTGCAGACAGTGAGAGACCAATGAACAGATACAAAAAAAGAAAAGAATATCCAATCATTTATCGCTGAGGATTGGTCAGGCAACAGGTGTACATGGCAGCTCTGATCCTTCCCCTGCTCCATCTTGCCCAAGATGGCCACTTTGGGATCCTCTGAAGCTGGTAGATATGGAGGCACTAGATTTCTTGCTTCTGCTACAAATTCCACTGGCTGTAAGCCTTCAGGTTTCTAAATATTCCTTTATATGTAGCTAGTAGTTTTGAACTGCTGACCTTGCGGTTTGCAGCCCAATTTGTAACCACTATGCGATTTAAAAGACATTATTCATACTATCATATTTTTGTCTATTAGATTTCTAAGTGTTGGAAGAGATGTGCCAAAATTTCTTCTTGTGACTTGGATTTATAATTTTCACCTTATAATTCTGACAGCTTCAGATTTAGCTAATTTGAAGGTATATTGTTAGGTGTGTGGTAGTTTATAATTAGTCTTTTTAAATGCCCTTTTTTGTCCTTTTAAATACAATTTACTTAAATTCATTTTTTTAATTTAAAATATTGCTACTCAGCCTTTCTTGTATATTCCTGGCGTGCAGATTTTTGTTCCTTAATTTATATGTTTTTGTTGTTTTGCTTTAGTGATACTTCTGGTAAACAGTATATAGTATATTTTAAAATTTTATATGAAAGTTTTTGATAGATATATGTGACTTGTTTATACTTATTATAAAGAGTTCTGATGACACAATGGTTTAGCACTCAGTGGCTAACCTAAATTTGTGCAGATTGACACTACCAGCCATTCTGTGGGAGAATCTTCTCCAGTAAAGATGACAGGTTAGGAAACTCTGTGTGCAGCTCTTTTCTGTTCTATAGGGCCACTATGAATCAGGATTGAATCAGTAGCACTCAGCAATAGCATCTATGATTTCTAATATATATGGAGTAATTTCTATCATCTTACTTTGTGTTGAAATTCTGGTATGACACTGTAGGTTAATGCACTGGACTGCAAAGTCAGTTTGAACCACAAGGTTGATGGTTCAAGCTTACCAGATGCTTCTTGGAAACTCTATATAGGGTCACAACCAATTCGACAGCACTTAGCAGCAACAACAACACAACAACAACTTAGTGTTATCTGCTTGCCATCTTTTATCTTTGATTTGTTCCACTTTTTTCTTTGCCTTCTTGAAAAAATTACTTTTGATGATGTCAAGCATACATCTGTCTGTAAATATTCAACAGAAATAATAATGATGATGCTTCTTTTTTAAGAGTTGCACTCTCTAGCTTACCTCAGCCTTCACTTGGCCGTTTAGTATCTTTTAGATCCCTATAGTGAGTTCTATAGGGTAGGATCCAGATTGTGTCTATGGGAAGACTTCAAAAAAATTTGTGGAGAAATATAATGAATAGATAATGGAATGGCACAATATGAATAGAAGTGGCGATAAACGACCTCTTTGTCTGGTTCCTCCTGTTCATTGAGAGTGATTTTGGCTGTTGGATTTGTATATATAATCTTAATTATGTTGGGGAATTTCCCTTCAACTCCTACTTTGTTGAGTGTTTTTATTAGGAATGCACGTTTGATTTTATCAAATACCTATTCTGCATTAGTCAATATAATAATGTGGTTCTCTCTCTTTTTAAAATTTATGTGGTGAATTATGTTGTTTGTATTTCTAATATTGAACCATTCTTGCATTCCTGGTATGAATCCTGCTTGATTATGATGTATGTTTTTTATATATTGTTGAATTCTATTGGCTAGGATTTTTTTGAGAGTATTTGCATCTATGCTCATAAGGGATATTGTTCTACAAATTTCTTTTTCCCTGGTTTTAGTATGAGGATTATGTTTGCTTCCTAAGCTGTTTTAGAAAGTTTTCTAATCTTTTCTATATACTGGAACAGTTTTAGTAGAATTGGTGTCAGCTATTCTCTGAGTGTTTTGTAAAATTCACCAATAATTCCATTTGGGTGTGGATTTTTTCTGGTTGGGAGTTTTTTGATGACCTGATCAATTTCTCATTTTGTTTTGTTTGGTCTGTTCAGGTTTTTACTTCACTCTGTGTAAGTTTAGGTAGATCATGCTTTTCTAAAAATGTGCCCATTTTCTCTCCATTTTCCACTTGTTGGAGTACAACTCTTCATAGTACTCTGTTATCCTTTATATTTTCATTGGTTCTATTGTGACATCACCCATGTGGTTTCTTATGCGTGTTATTTTTTCTCCCTTTTTTCTTTTGTTAGATTTGCCAATGGTTTGTCAATTTTATTAATCCTTTTCTTTAATACATAAGTGAGATGTTTAAATATCTTTTTAAATTTAATTTGTCACACTTTTCTGAAGTGAAATCAAACATAGCTTAAATATTATACTGAATATGCCTTAGAGTTTGTTTTATAAAACTGTTTAGGCATCTCTATTAACCACACTTCTTTATTGTTCCTAGGTTATTGAATCTTTGGGCATTATTATTTACAAAGCACTGGACTACGGTTTGAAAGAGAATGAAGAAAGAGAATTAAGCCCTCCACTAGAGAAGCTCATTGATCTTATGGCCAATACAGTAGAAGCTGATAGTAGCAATGATGAAGGCTATGAGGCTGCAGATGAAGGAATGGAAGATGAAGATGATAAAAAGAGAAAAATCTCAGCTATTCGGTCATATAGAGATGTCATGAAGGTAAAGCAGCAGTTTACATAATAGTTTCTTTTAAGAGGTGTTTTCCATTTTTTAAAACTGAATGCTGTTTGAACGTTCTCAGATTTACAACAATAAGTTATATGAATCAGTAGTGGTGATTTGTTCACAGCCTATAAGTTGTATTTTGGGTACTTGTGTGGCAATGTAGGATAAGCACTGGGCTGCTGACTGCAAGGTCGGTAGTTCAAACCCACCAGCAGCTCTGGAAGCCTTATGCAGAGTTGTTATGAGTTGAAACCGACTTGATGGCACTTAACAACAAAATAGTCTTTTATGATTGCATCATTAAGTTCCTCTCACACACATACACAAACAAAATGCTTTTAAGTTTTTTTTTTTTTTTTTTTTTGCTTTTAAGTTTTAAGACCCCTGTTATAGATTGATTTATAGCCCCCAAAACATATGTTGTAAATCCTACTATACCTTTGGTTATAATCCTAAATGGAAATAGGGTTTTCTTTGTTTTATTAACAGGAAGCTACTAGTGTAAGATAGGAGCTCTGGTAGCGTAGTGGTTACGAATCGGGCTGCGAACCTTAAGGTCAGCGGTT